>NC_092039.1:48518994-48818994 GCF_003086295.3 Arachis hypogaea | reverse complement strand
TCGCATTTTGACTTTTTGTTTCCGCTTTTGTGCTTTTTAGTTGTTTTCGGATAACAACGTTTTAGCTAGCGATTTGAAACTTCCTTTACTTTCTGTTCCGGGGGTTACCTGAAGCGTGCAGCTCGGTCGCCTTAGAGTGGCCCGAGGTGGGGGGATTGATGACCCGAGCTTGATATGCAGAATGGTTGGTGGTTGTACCTGCAATGACACTCCGATGCTTAAGTTAGCATGGGTCCAAGCAGATATTGAGTAGAATTAGAGTATGAGTTATACCTGGGTGCTCCAGTGTATTTATAGTAGTTGGCCGTGATCTTCCCTGGATAAGATATTCTTATCTTATCTTATCTTTTGGGAGTTTTATCTCTATCTTTGTGGAACCGCCTTTCCTAGGCCTTTTCGACCTTTAGGTTTTGGGCCGCGTTTCCTTTTGATGGGCCTTTTTAGCTTTATAGTCCGAGGTCCGACCTCAGGCGTGGGCCTTGGGACGAGGTCGGACCTTTCATGGATTTCGCCGAGTTGGAGGAGCCCGGTCAGGGTATGAACAGTGCCCCTGCCCGAGTTCGTTCTTTTTGGGAGGTCGAGCTCGGGCATAGTAGTTTTTCAAAATTCGAAAATGGCCGTTCCTGCATTTATTGCATTTTACCGTTTCTCCTCGATTTCCGTTCGGGCTTTTGTGAAGGCATTATTTATTTGCCCCTTTCTTCCTTTTCTTCGTTTATTCTGTTCCCTTCCAGTTTTCTGAGTTTTCGCCATCTCTTTTTCGAGCACTGCTTCTTCTTTTCTCTTTGTTCTTCTTCCCCGAATCTTTCCGTGCGTTTTTCCGGGGTTTCCTCTGCGCCGCCGTTCCGTTCTCCTTGTTTCGGAGCTTGTCTTCCTCGTTTCTTTCTTCCAGGTTTGTTCCCCTCTTTTTTTCTTGTGCACATATGCTTCTGTTTCCTTTGTGTGGCTCTTTGTTTGTTTCTTTTTCTCTATGCTTGGGTTGCCCCGAAAAGAGGCGCCGCCAGTTGTTTGTACATGGGGGGGACTCTTTTTTGTTCTCTGGTATTTTGCTCCGGGTTGCTGTATTTTCTTCTAAGAGATCTTTGTTTTTTGCTTTGCTGAATGGGTTTTTGCTGTCTGCTTTTATGTGATTTTGCTTGCTGTTGTATCCTTCTTTGTAGGCAAGAATTTTATGTCTCGAAAGGTTCTTCAAGCGATGTCGACCAAGATTCCAAGTGGTCTTGGTTGGGTAGATCCTGTTCCTCTAAGAGTCCCTTCTGTGGTAGATTATGAGTATTTAGCTAGGTTTCGTAGGCAATGTAGCATATGTGAAGATAGAGAGTCTGAGAGGGATTATGAACTAGTAGCCCCGGACTCCGAGGAGAGAGTGTGCTTCCCGCCCTTAGATAGTTCCGAGAAGCTCTTCTTTTATGCTTATGATTGCTTTTTCTCTAAGCTGAGTGTCCGACTTCCTTTTACCGACCTGGAGTCCGAGGTGTTATGGTCTTGTAACCTTGCCCCTACGCAGCTCCATCCAAATTCTTGGGCATTTTTAAAGCTGTTCCAACTTTTGTGTCAGTTTTTGGGTGTCTCTCCCTCTATTTCTCTTTTTTCCTATTTGTTTGTGTTGACGAAGCCGGGGTCGGGTGGAGGGAAGGTATCCTGGGTCTCTTTTAGGGCTAACCAGGGAAGAAAGTTTTGTACCCTGTATGATGAGTCCTTTCATGATTTTAAGAACTTTTATTTCAAGGTCCGGGCTACTGGAGACGTCCGACCTTTCTTTCTAGATGAGAGTGGGGAGCCTTCTTTTCCTCTTTGTTGGCAGGAGAATGTAGTGTCTGTTAAGTATACCTTTGAGAGTCTAGATGAGGTGGAGCAGGCTTTTGTGGGTGTGGTGAGCAGTTTATGGGGTCGGGCACCTCACTTGGACACGAAGAAAATGTTGGGAGATCCAAGCCTTCTCCGTTCCGAGTTAGGTAGTTCCCGACCTCTTCCGAAATTCATCTTTTTTAGTATTTTGGTTTTGCTTGTTTTTGGTAGAATTTCTGTTGTGGTAATCCTTTTCTTTATTTCTTGCAGAGATGTCTTCTCAGGCGGATTCCATGAAATTCCTTCGTCGGACGAAGAAGTCTGTGGCTGCTCGGAATATTGAGGCCGGGGAGGCTTCTGCCCGATCTTCTCCGCAGAAGACTACTGTGGGTGTTCAGACTCGGTCGAAGACTATTCCGACTCCCCAGTTCCGAGCTATAAGTCAGGATCCTCCGACCTCTGGGCCTGCTACTTCTTCTCCTCCTCCGTTCTCGGGTCCTCCTCCCAAGAAGCAGAAGACCTCTCAAGAGCTTGCCGGTTTCAATGATAAGGACTTTGATGCTCTTGGTTGGATTGAGCAGCATATTCTCCCTTAGACCTTTATTTCTACTGATGATGTGTCTATGGAGCATCATTTTCAGTATATGGCGCAGAGCTGTGTCCGGATGGCTAGTCTTCATGCCGCTATTGCCCGGGAGTTCAAGAAATCCCCCATTGGTGCGACCAGCTCCCGACTTGAGAAGGCTCAGTCTGAGCTTGATAAGATTAGTCAACTGAAGGCTGCCAGGATTACTGAGCTGGAGGCCTCCTTGGAGAAAGAGAAAACTAAAGCTACCGCGGCTGTGGCGGCAGCGAAGACATCTGAGGAGATGGCGAAGGTGGCGACGGAGAATTATACTCGGTTATATGCCGAGCTTGTGGAGACAAAGGAGAAGTTGCAATCTGCTCGGGATGATTTTTACGAGCTAGAAGGTCATGTGGCCAAGGGTATGGATGCTATGTTTGAGAATTTGAAGGCTCAGGTCCGAGTTCTTGCTCCCGACCTAGATCTGAGCTTATTCAGTACGGATAACGTCGTTGTGGAGGGAAAGATTGTTCCTGCTCCTACCGAGGATGAGGTTCCGATGTCCGACCCCAAAGTTCCGGTTGAGAACCCGACTTCACCTTTGGTCGGGGATGGATCTGGTTTGGAGGTTTCAAACCGGGATGACGTTGCTGTCGATGCAGTCCCGATATCTATGTTTCCTCCGCAGCCTGCTGTTGATGTGGAGTCCGGAAAGGGCCTTGATCCTCTGTAATCTTTTTGGTGTTTTGCCCGGCATGTGGGCTTTTTTGTTTTTGGATGCTTTGGACACCTTTTGCTTTATTTAGCTACTTATAGTAACTTTATTATGCGGTGTTTTTGTTCGCGTTTTGACTTTTTGTTTCCGCTTTTGTGCTTTTTAGTTGTTTTCGGATAACAACTTTTTAGCTAGCGTTTTGAAACTTCCTTTGCTTTCGTTCTTTCTCTTGTACTTTTTAGTTGTTTTTTGTAAAGCAACTTTTTAGTAAGCGTTTTCTGGACTTCCTTTGATTTCGTTCTTTCGCTTTGTACTTTTTAGTTGTTTTTTGCAAAGCAACTTTTTAGTAAGCGCTTTCTGGACTACCTTTGATTTCGTTCTTTCGCTTTGTACTTTTTAGTTGTTTTTTGCAAAGCAACTTTTTAGTAAGCGTTTTTCGAAATCTTGGTTCTTGCCGTTTTAAGGCTTCTTTCTTGGGTCCGAGCTTTTTCTCGGACCTCGGGTGCTCGAGTACCTCCTTTTTGTTGGGTCCGACTTTGTCGTTGGTCGGCTTTTTTAAGTTATTTCTGTAATCTCTTTTTATTTGGCTTTTCGAGCCATTTCAGAGTTACTTTATAACTTTCCCTTTGTTGGGTCTGACCTTGTCGTTTGTCGGCCTTCTAAGTTATTTTTGTAATCTCTTTTTATTTGGCCTTTTGAGCCTTTTCAGAGTTACTTTATAACTTCTCACATTAATTTGAACCTCGTCGCTTTATCTTTGCCGACCTTGTATGGTCTTTTGGCAAATGATTTTTTGCGTTTTGCCGAGCATAAATTAATGCGCCTTGGTGGGGTACTTTCTAGGATTTGTTTTATCATGAGGAAGAAGAAAAGAAAATAGAGAAATTTGATTAGTATTTAAAAAGAAAGAATATTTACAGAGTGTTTACCCTTTGACTAGGTTGGGTGTCTTACTTAACCGGGTGTCTCATTAAAAAACCCTTGTAGGGAAAAAGAGTACACCTCGGGTTAAGTTTTTCTAGCTGTAGTACCGCCTTAGATTACAGGCGTGCCAGGCCCTGGGCAGCTCATTGCCTTCTAGGTCGGATACTTTGTAGTAGCCTGTCCCTAAGACTTCTGTTACCTTGTAGGGTCCTTTCTAATTTGCAGCTAGCTTTCCTTCTCCCGACTTTTGTGTTCCGATGTCATTTTGGATTAGAATCAGGTCGTGAATGGAGAAGCTTCGCTTTATTACTTTCTGATTGTATCTGAGGGCCGTTCGCCGTTTTAAGGCTTCTTCTCGGATTCGGGCTCTTTCTCGGACCTCGGGGAGGAGGTCGAGTTCTTCCCTTTGTGCCTGTGGGTTGCCTCCTTCGTTGTAGAAGATGACTCTGGGCGACCCTTCATCTATTTCGATAGGAATCATTGCCTCCATCCCGTAAGCTAGTCGGAATGGGGATTCTCCCGTTGTAGAGTGTGGGGTTGTCCGATATTCCCATAGTACCTGGGGGAGTTCCTCGGCCCATGCCCCTTTGGCCTCTTGGAGTCTTCGTTTTAGCCCGGCCAAGATGACTTTATTTGCAGCCTCTGCTTGTCCATTGGCTTGTGGGTGCTCGACTGATGTGAATTGCTGTTTGATTTTTAGTTCGGCCACCAAGTTCTGGAAACTTGTGTCCGTGAACTGTGTTCCATTGTCTGTTGTGATGGAGTAGGGGACTCCGAACCTTATGACAATGTTTTTGTATAGGAACTTGCGGCTTTTCTGAGCCGTAATGGTGGCTAAGGGTTCAGCTTCGATCCACTTTGTGAAGTAGTCGACCCTTACTATGAGGTATTTGACTTGCCCTGGTCCTTGTGGGAACGGGCCGAGTAGGTCGAGTCCCCATTTTGCGAAGGGCCATGGTGCGGTGATGCTGATAAGGTCTTCGGGTGGTGCCTTGTGAAAATTGGCGTGTTTTTGGCAGGGGGGGCATATTTTCACAAACTCCGTTGCGTCTCTTTGCAAGGTCGGCCAGTAGAACCCGGCTCTGACTACTTGGATAGTGCCCGAGCTCCGAGATGGTTCCCACACATGCCTCTGTGGACTTCTTCAAGGACGCTTTTTGTTTCTGAGGTTGGGACGCACCTAAGGAGGGGGTTTGAGAATCCTCTTCTGTATAATACGCCGTGAATTAGTGTATAATTCTGGGCGTCTTTCGTGAGTCTTTTAGCTTCCTTTCTTTCGGCGGGGAGAGTTCCCGACTTCAGGTAGTTGAGTATGGGGGTCATCCACCCTTGCTGTTGGTTGGATATATTTAGCGTTTCTTCCTCTCTTAGCACGGAGGGAGATTGTAAGGTTTCTTGGAGGAGACTTCTGTTGTTGCCTCCGGGCTTGGTGCTGGCGAGCTTTGAGAGGGCGTCTGCCCGGGCGTTTTGTCCCCGAGGTATGTGCTGGATTTATATTTCTGAAAAGTGGCGCAATTGTGCCTGTGTTTGGTCCAGGTATTTTTTCATAGTTGGGTCTTTGGCCTGGTAGCTTCCATTTACTTGTGACGTGACGACCTGGGAGTCACTGAAGATTGTGATTCTCTGGGCTCCGACTTCTTCGGCTAGCTTTAGACCTGCTAGTAGGGCCTCGTATTCGGCTTGGTTGTTCGAAGCCCTGAACTCAAATTTTAGGGATAGTTCTATCCGCGTTCCTTGGTCGCTTTCGAGTATAACACCGGCTCCGCTTCCTGTTTTGTTTGAGGACCCGTCGACATACAGGTTCCATGAGAGTGGGGTTCCAGGGGTCTCAGTGTATTCTGCGATGAAGTCGGCTAGATAATGAGATTTTATGGCAGTCCGGGCTTCATAGTGGAGGTCGAACTCGGATAGTTCCACCGCCCATTGTAGGATCCGTCCTGCCAGGTCTGTTTTTTGTAGGATGTGTCTCATGGGTTGGTTTGTCCGGACTTTGATGGTGTGGGCTTGAAAGTAGGGACGGAGCCTCCGAGCTGTGAACACTAGGGCGTAGGCGAATTTTTCTATTTTCTGATAGTTTAATTCGGCCCCTTGTAGTGCCTTGCTTACAAAGTATATGGGGTGTTGTCTTTGGTCATTTTCTCGTATTAATGCTGAAGCGACTGCTCGATGTCCGACCGAGAGGTATAGTACGAGCTCTTCCCCTTTTAAAGGTCGGGTTAGGATTGGTGGCTGCCCGAGGAATTCCTTGAACTCTTGAAAGGCTTTTTCGCACTCTGGGGTCCACGAGAAGGGTTTCCCTTTCTTTAGGAGTGAGTAGAGAGGTAGTGATTTTATCGCTGATCCTGCCAAGAATCTTGATAGGGCGGCCAGCCTTCCATTCAGTTGTTGTACTTCTTTGACACACGTTGGGCTCTTCATATTGAGTATCGCTTGGCATTTGTCCGGATTCGCTTCGATGCCCCTTTGAGTCAGCATGAAGCCTAGGAACTTTCCGGCTTCTGCGGCGAAGGTGCACTTCGTCGGGTTAAGTCTCATGTTGTGTTTTCTGAGGGTGCTGAAGACACTGGCGAGGTCGGTCAGCAAGTTTCTGTCTTCTTGTGTCTTTACCAGCATGTCGTCGACGTACACCTCCAGTTGTAGTCCGATGTGCTCTGAGAACACTTTGTTCATTAGCCTCTGGTAGGTTGCCCCTGCGTTCTTCAGCCCGAAGGGCATTACTACGTAGCAGTAGTTTGCCCTTGGGGTTATGAACGAGGTCTTTTCTTGGTCGGGTCCGTACATCGGGATTTGATTGTATCCTGAGTATGCGTCCATGAAGGAGAGATATCTATAGCCTGAGGCTGCGTCTACTAGGGCGTCGATGTTTGGTAGTGGATATGGGTCTTTGGGGCAGGCTTTGTTGAGATCCGTGTAGTCGACGCACATCCTCCATTTTCCGTTGGGCTTTTTTACCAGGACCACGTTTGCGAGCCATAGGGGGTATTTTACTTCCCGAATGAACCCTGCATCTAGTAGTGCTTGTACCTGTTCTTCTATTGCTTGCATGCGTTCGGGTCCGAGCTTCCTGCGTCTTTGTTGGACAGGTCGGGATCCCGGGTACACTGATAGCTTATGGCACATCAGGTCGGGGCTTATGCCTGGCATGTCGGAGGCTTTCCAGGCGAAGAGGTCGGAGTTTTCTTTTAGGAGGGTTATGAGTTCCTCTTTTAGGCTTGCTTCGAGGTTTGCTCCTATGTTTGTTACTTTTTCAGATGTGTTCCCGATCTGGACTCTCTCGGTTTCTCCCTTTGGTTGTGGCCGAAGATCTTCTCGGGCTTGAACTCGCCCGAGTTCTATTGTGTTGATCTCTTTTCCTTTTAGGCTCAGGCTTTCGTTGTAACATCGCCGTGCTAGTTTTTGGTCGCCTTTTAGGGTGGCGATTCCTTTTGCGGTAGGGAACTTCATACAGAGGTGTGGGGTCGAGACTATAGCTGCCAGTCTGTTTAGGGTTGGTCGCCCGATGAGGGCGTTGTATGCTGAAGTGACGTCGACTATAATGTAGTCGATGCTTAACGTTTTAGATTGCTCGCCTCTTCCAAAGGTAGTGTGTAGCGAGACGTATCCTAAGGGATGGATTGGGGTATCCCCTAGCCCAAATAGGTCGGTGGGATAGGCCTTTAGTTCTTTTTCTTCGAGTCCGAGCTTGTCGAAGGCTGTTTTGAACAGGATATCTGCTGAGCTTCCCTGGTCGATCAGGGTTCGATGTAAGTTGGCGTTTGCTAGGATAATGGTGATTACCATTGGATCGTCGTGCCCGGGTATTATCCCTTGAGCGTCTTCTCGGGTAAATGAGATAGGAGGTAACTCGAGTAGGGGACTGTCTTCTCGGACATGATAGACTTCTTTGAGGTGTCTTTTTCGCGAGGATCTGGATGTTCCTCCGCCTGCAAAACCTCCATTTATCATGTGAACGTGCCTCTCAGGGGTTCGCGGGATTTGTTCGGCCCGATCTTCGTTATCTCCCCGCCTTCTCCTCTTGGTCTCTTCTCCTTTCTCTGCTATGTATCTGTCGAGTTTTCCTTCTCTGGCTAGCTTTTCTATAACATTTTTTAGGTCAAAGCAGTCGTTAGTAGAATGACCGTAGAGCTTGTGGTATTCACAGTATTCGGACCGATCTCTCCCCGCTCTCTTGTGTTTTAGAGGTCGGGGCGGTGGGATTTTTTCGGTGTGGCATACTTCTCTGTAGACGTCTACTAGGGAAACTCGGAGGGGAGTGTAGCTATGGTACTTCCGTGGCTTGTCCGAGTTGGATTATTCTTTCTTTTTCTGTTCCCGATCTCGATCTCGGAGCGGGTAGGTTGATTCCTTCCTAGAAGAGTCTCTTAGCTGGGAGGTTTCCTCCATGTTGATATATTTTTCTGCCCGTTCCTGCACCTCGTATAGGGAGGTTGGGTATCGTTTGGATAGGGATTGGCTAAACGGTCCCTCCTTTAGGCCGTTTGCTAGTCCCATGATGGCTGCTTCAGTGGGCAAGTGTTGTATGTCCAGGCAGGCTTTGTTGAATCGCTCCATGTATTCTCGGAGAGTTTCTTGGTTGCTTTGTTTGATCCCGAGTAGACTAGGGGCATGTTTTGCCTTGTCCTTTTGAATGGAGAACCTTGTTAGGAATTTTTTGGTTAGGTCTTCGAAGCTGGTGATTGATCTTGGTGGCAGGTTGTCGAACCACTTCATGGCTGACTTGGTGAGAGTGGTGGGGAAGGCTTTGCACCGAATCGCGTCGGAGGCGTCGACTAGGTACATTCTGCTTCTGAAGTTGCTGAGGTGGTGACTTGGATCGGTGGTGCCGTCGTAGAGATCCATATCGGGTGGTTTAAAGTTTCGCGGTACCTTCTCCTTCATGATCTCTTGCGTGAAGGGATCATGGTTGCCTTCGGGGGTGGGGCCGCGATCTGTCCGATCTTTCAGGTTGGCCTCTATTTTCCGCAGTTTTTCTTCTAATTCTATGCGCTTGCGAGCCTCCCTTCTTAGATCTTGTTCAGTTTCTTTTTGCTTCTTTATGTCCTCTTCGAGTTGTTTCAGTCGGTTTTGTTGTGCCCGGACTGCTTCTAGAATTTCCGAGCTCTTTTCTTTTTCGGGATTTTGTGGGTCTTTGTTTGGGAGTGATGTCTTTGGGCGATTCTGTTTGTTTCCTCCTGGAGTGCGTGGTGATAGAGGGCTGTCCGGTCGTTCTCCGGTGTCAACTTCCTCCTCTTGTTCTGATGCAGCGTGGTCATTGTTGAGAGGGTCGTCTGCCATGGTAGAGGGATGACTTCCAGGTCCCCGGCAACGGCGCCAATGTTCCGGGGGTTACCTGAAGCGTGCAGCTCGGTCGCCTTAGAGTGGCCCGAGGTGGGGGGATTGATGACCCGAGCTTGATATGCAGAATGGTTGGTGGTTGTACCTGCAATGACACTCCGATGCTTAAGTTAGCATGGGTCCAAGCAGATTTTGAGTAGAATTAGAGTATGAGTTATACCTGGGTGCTCCAGTGTATTTATAGTAGTTGGCCGTGATCTTCCCTGGATAAGATATTCTTATCTTATCTTATCTTTTGGGAGTTTTATCTCTATCTTTGTGGAACCGCCTTTCCTAGGCCTTTTCGGCCTTTAGGTTTTGGGCCGCGTTTCCTTTTGATGGGCCTTTTTAGCTTTATAGTCCGAGGTCCGACCTCAGGCGTGGGCCTTGGGACGAGGTCGGACCTTTCATGGATTTCGCCGAGTTGGAGGAGCCCGGTCAGGGTATGAACACTTTCGTTCTTTCGCTTGTACTTTTTAGTTGTTTTTTGTAAAGCAACTTTTTAGTAAGCGTTTTCTGGACTTCCTTTGATTTCGTTCTTTCGCTTTGTACTTTTTAGTTGTTTTTTGCAAAGCAACTTTTTAGTAAGCGTTTTCTGGACTTCCTTTGATTTCGTTCTTTCGCTTTGTACTTTTTAGTTGTTTTTTGCAAAGCAACTTTTTAGTAAGCGTTTTCTGGACTTCCTTTGATTTCGTTCTTTCGCTTTGTACTTTTTAGTTGTTTTTTGCAAAGCAACTTTTTAGTAAGCGTTTTTCGAAATCTTGGTTCTTGCCGTTTTAAGGCTTCTTTCTTGGGTCCGAGCTTTTTCTCGGACCTCGGGTGCTCGAGTACCTCCTTTTTGTTGGGTCCGACTTTGTCGTTGGTCGGCTTTTTTAAGTTATTTCTGTAATCTCTTTTTATTTGGCTTTTCGAGCCATTTCAGAGTTACTTTATAACTTTCCCTTTGTTGGGTCCGACCTTGTCGTTTGTCGGCCTTCTAAGTTATTTTTGTAATCTCTTTTTATTTGGCCTTTTGAGCCTTTTCAGAGTTACTTTATAACTTCTCACATTAATTTGAACCTCGTCGCTTTATCTTTGCCGACCTCGTATGGTCTTTTGGCAAATGATTTTTTGCGTTTTGCCGAGCATAAATTAATGCGCCTTGGTGGGGTACTTTCTAGGATTTGTTTCATCATGAGGAAGAAGAAAAGAAAATAGAGAAATTTGATTAGTATTTAAAAAGAAAGAATATTTACAGAGTGTTTACCCTTTGACTAGGTTGGGTGTCTTACTTAACCGGGTGTCTCATTAAAAAACCCTTGTAGGGAAAAAGAGTACACCTCGGGTTAAGTTTTTCTAGCTGTAGTACCGCCTTAGATTACAGGCGTGCCAGGCCCTGGGCAGCTCATTGCTTTCTAGGTCGGATACTTTGTAGTAGCCTGTCCCTAAGACTTCTGTTACCTTGTAGGGTCCTTTCCAATTTGCAGCTAGCTTTCCTTCTCCTGACTTTTGTGTTCCGATGTCATTTCGGATTAGAATCAGGTCGTGAATGGAGAAGCTTCGCTTTATTACTTTCTGATTGTATCTGAGGGCCGTTCGCCGTTTTAAGGCTTCTTCTCGGATTCGGGCTCTTTCTCGGACCTCGGGGAGGAGGTCGAGTTCTTCCCTTTGTGCCTGTGGGTTGCCTCCTTCGTTGTAGAAGATGACTCTGGGCGACCCTTCATCTATTTCGATAGGAATCATTGCCTCCATCCCGTAAGCTAGTCGGAATGGGGATTCTCCCGTTGTAGAGTGTGGGGTTGTCCGATATGCCCATAGTACCTGGGGGAGTTCCTCGGCCCATGCCCCTTTGGCCTCTTGGAGTCTTCGTTTTAGCCCGGCCAAGATGACTTTATTTGCAGCCTCTGCTTGTCCATTGGCTTGTGGGTGCTCGACTGATGTGAATTGCTGTTTGATTTTTAGTTCGGCCACCAAGTTCTGGAAACTTGTGTCCGTGAACTATGTTCCGTTGTCTGTTGTGATGGAGTAGGGGACTCCGAACCTTATGACAATGTTTTTGTATAGGAACTTGCGGCTTTTCTGAGCCGTAATGGTGGCTAAGGGTTCAGCTTCGATCCACTTTGTGAAGTAGTCGACCCCTACTATGAGGTATTTGACTTGCCCTGGTCCTTGTGGGAACGGGCCGAGTAGGTCGAGCCCCCATTTTGCGAAGGGCCTTGGTGCGGTGATGCTGATAAGGTCTTCGGGTGGTGCCTTGTGAAAATTGGCGTGTTTTTGGCAGGGGGGCATATTTTCACAAACTCCGTTGCGTCTCTTTGCAAGGTCGGCCAGTAGAACCCAGCTCTGACTACTTTCTTGGATAGTGCCCGAGCTCCGAGATGGTTCCCACACATGCCTCCGTGGACTTCTTCGAGGACGCTTTTTGTTTCTGAGGTTGGGACGCACCTAAGGAGGGGGTTTGAGAATCCTCTTCTGTATAATACGCCGTGAATTAGTGTATAATTCTGGGCGTCTTTCGTGAGTCTTTTAGCTTCCTTTCTTTCGGCGGGGAGAGTTCCCGACTTCAGGTAGTTGAGTATGGGGGTCATCCACCCTTGCTGTTGGTTGGATATATTTAGCGTTTCTTCCTCTCTTAGCACGGAGGGAGATTGTAAGGTTTCTTGGAGGAGACTTCTGTTGTTGCCTCCGGGCTTGGTGCTGGCGAGCTTTGAGAGGGCGTCTGCCCGGGCGTTTTGTCCCCGAGGTATGTGCTGGATTTGTATTTCTGAAAAGTGGCGCAATTGTGCCTGTGTTTGGTCCAGGTATTTTTTCATAGTTGGGTCTTTGGCCTGGTAGCTTCCATTTACTTGTGACGTGACGACCTGGGAGTCACTGAAGATTGTGATTTTCTGGGCTCCGACTTCTTCGGCTAGCTTTAGACCTGCTAGTAGGGCCTCGTATTCGGCTTGGTTGTTCGAAGCCCTGAACTCGAATTTTAGGGATAGTTCTATCCGCGTTCCTTGGTCGCTTTTGAGTATAACACCGGCTCCGCTTCCTGTTTTGTTTGAGGACCCGTCGACATACAGGTTCCATGAGAGTGGGGTTCCAGGGGTCTCAGTGTATTCTGCGATGAAGTCGGCTAGATACTGAGATTTTATGGCAGTCCGGGCTTCATAGTGGAGGTCGAACTCGGTTAGTTCCACCGCCCATTGTAGGATCCGTCCTGCCAGGTCTGTTTTTTGTAGGATGTGTCTCATGGGTTGGTTTGTCCGGACTTTGATGGTGTGGGCTTGAAAGTAGGGACGGAGCCTCCGAGCTGTGAACACTAGGGCGTAGGCGAATTTTTCTATTTTCTGATAGTTTAATTCGGCCCCTTGTAGTGCCTTGCTTACAAAGTATATGGGGTGTTGTCCTTGGTCATTTTCTCGTATTAATGCTGAAGCGACTGCTCGATGTCCGACCGAGAGGTATAGTACGAGCTCTTCCCCTTTTAAAGGTCGGGTTAGGATTGGTGGCTGCCCGAGGAATTCCTTGAGCTCTTGAAAGGCTTTTTCGCACTCCGGGGTCCACGAGAAGGGTTTCCCTTTCTTTAGGAGTGAGTAGAGAGGTAGTGATTTTATCGCTGATCCTGCCAAGAATCTTGATAGGGCGGCCAGCCTTCCATTCAGTTGTTGTACTTCTTTGACACACGTTGGGCTCTTCATATTGAGTATCGCTTGGCATTTGTCCGGATTCGCTTCGATGCCCCTTTGAGTCAGCATGAAGCCTAGGAACTTTCCGGCTTCTGCGGCGAAGGTGCACTTCGTCGGGTTAAGTCTCATGTTGTGTTTTCTGAGGGTGCTGAAGACACTGGCGAGGTCGGTCAGCAAGTTTCTGTCTTCTTGTGTCTTTACCAGCATGTCGTTGACGTACACCTCCAGTTGTAGTCCGATGTGCTCTGAGAACACTTTGTTCATTAGCCTCTGGTAGGTTGCCCCTGCGTTCTTCAGCCCGAAGGGCATTACTACGTAGCAGTAGTTTGCCCTTGGGGTTATGAACGAGGTCTTTTCTTGGTCGGGTCCGTACATCGGGATTTGATTGTATCCCGAGTATGCGTCCATGAAGGAGAGATATCTATAGCCTGAGGCTGCGTCTACTAGGGCGTCGATGTTTGGTAGTGGATATGGGTCTTTGGGGCAGGCTTTGTTGAGATCCGTGTAGTGGACGCACATCCTCCATTTTCCGTTGGGCTTTTTTACCAGGACCACGTTTGCGAGCCATAGGGGGTATTTTACTTCCCGAATGAACCCTGCATCTAGTAGTGCTTGTACCTGTTCTTCTATTGCTTGCATGCGTTCGGGTCCGAGCTTCCTGCGTCTTTGTTGGACAGGTCGGGATCCCGGGTACACTGATAGCTTATGGCACATCAGGTCGGGGCTTATGCCTGGCATGTCGGAGGCTTTCCAGGCGAAGAGGTCGGAGTTTTCTTTTAGGAGGGTTATGAGTTCCTCTTTTAGGCTTGCTTCGAGGTTTGCTCCTATGTTTGTTACTTTTTCAGATGTGTTCCCGATCTGGACTCTCTCGGTTTCTCCCTCTGGTTGTGGCCGAAGATCTTCTCGGGCTTGAACTCGCCCGAGTTCTATTGTGTTGATCTCTTTTCCTTTTAGGCTCAGGCTTTCGTTGTAACATCGCCGTGCTAGTTTTTGGTCGCCTTTTAGGGTGGCGATTCCTTTTGCGGTAGGGAACTTCATACAGAGGTGTGGGGTCGAGACTATAGCTGCCAGTCTGTTTAGGGTTGGTCGCCCGATGAGGGCGTTGTATGCTGAAGTGACGTCGACTATAATGTAGTCGATGCTTAACGTTTTAGATTGCTCGCCTCTTCCAAAGGTAGTGTGTAGCGAGACGTATCCTAAGGGATGGATTGGGGTATCCCCTAGCCCAAATAGGTCGGTGGGATAGGCCTTTAGTTCTTTTTCTTCGAGTCCGAGCTTGTCGAAGGCTGTTTTGAACAGGATATCTGCTGAGCTTCCCTGGTCGATCAGGGTTCGATGTAAGTTGGCGTTTGCTAGGATAATGGTGATTACCATTGGATCGTCGTGCCCGGGTATTATCCCTTGAGCGTCTTCTCGGGTAAATGAGATAGGAGGTAACTCGGGTAGGGGACTGTCTTCTCGGACATGATAGACTTCTTTGAGGTGTCTTTTTCGCGAGGATCTGGATGTTCCTCCGCCTGCAAAACCTCCATTTATCATGTGAACGTGCCTCTCAGGGGTTCGCGGGATTTGTTCGGCCCGATCTTCGTTATCTCCCCGCCTTCTCTTCTTGGTCTCTTCTCCTTTCTCTGCTATGTATCTGTCGAGTTTTCCTTCTCTGGCTAGCTTTTCTATAACATTTTTTAGGTCAAAGCAGTCGTTAGTAGAATGACCGTAGAGCTTGTGGTATTCACAGTATTCGGACCGATCTCTCCCCGCTCTCTTGTGTTTTAGAGGTCGGGGCGGTGGGATTTTTTCGGTGTGGCATACTTCTCTGTAGACGTCTACTAGGGAAACTCGGAGGGGAGTGTAGCTATGGTACTTCCGTGGCTTGTCCGAGTTGGATTCTTCTTTCTTTTTCTGTTCCCGATCTCGATCTCGGAGCGGGTAGGTTGATTCCTTCCTAGAAGAGTCTCTTAGCTGGGAGGTTTCCTCCATGTTGATATATTTTTCTGCCCGTTCCTGCACCTCGTATAGGGAGGTCGGGTATCGTTTGGATAGGGATTGGCTAAACGGTCCCTCCTTTAGGCCGTTTGCTAGTCCCATGATGGCTGCTTCAGTGGGCAAGTGTTGTATGTCCAGGCAGGCTTTGTTGAATCGCTCCATGTATTCTCGGAGAGTTTCTTGGTTGCTTTGTTTGATCCCGAGTAGACTAGGGGCATGTTTTGCCTTTTCCTTTTGAATGGAGAACCTTGTTAGGAATTTTTTGGTTAGGTCTTCGAAGCTGGTGATTGATCTTGGTGGCAGGTTGTCGAACCACTTCATGGCTGACTTGGTGAGAGTGGTGGGGAAGGCTTTGCACCGAATCGCGTCGGAGGCGTCGACTAGGTACATTCTGCTTCTGAAGTTGCTGAGGTGGTGACTTGGATCGGTGGTGCCGTCGTAGAGATCCATATCTGGTGGTTTAAAGTTTCGCGGTACCTTCTCCTTCATGATCTCTTGCGTGAAGGGATCATGGTTGCCTTCGGGGGTGGGGCCGCGATCTGTCCGATCTTTCAGGTTGGCCTCTATTTTCCGCAGTTTTTCTTCTAATTCTCTGCGCTTGCGAGCCTCCCTTCTTATATCTTGTTCAGTTTCTTTTTGCTTCTTTATGTCCTCTTCGAGTTGTTTCAGTCGATTTTGTTGTGCTCGGACTGCTTCTAGAATTTCCGAGCTCTTTTCTTTTTCGGGATTTTGTGGGTCTTTGTTTGGGAGTGATGTCTTTGGGCGATTCTGTTTGTTTCCTCCTGGAGTGCGTGGTGATAGAGGGCTGCCCGGTCGTTCTCCGGTGTCAACTTCCTCCTCTTGTTCTGATGCAGCGTGGTCATTGTTGAGAGGGTCGTCTGCCATGGTAGAGGGATGACTTCCAGGTCCCCGGCAATGGCGCCAATGTTCCGGGGGTTACCTGAAGCGTGCAGCTCGGTCGCCTTAAAGTGGCCCGAGGTGGGGGGATTGATGACCCGAGCTTGATATGCAGAATGGTTGGTGGTTGTACCTACAATGACACTCCGATGCTTAAGTTAGCATGGGTCCAAGCAGATATTGAGTAGAATTAGAGTATGAGTTATACCTGGGTGCTCCAGTGTATTTATAGTAGTTGGCCGTGATCTTCCCTGGATAAGATATTCTTATCTTATCTTATCTTTTGGGAGTTTTATCTCTATCTTTGTGGAACCGCCTTTCCTAGGCCTTTTCGGCCTTTAGGTTTTGGGCCGCGTTTCCTTTTGATGGGCCTTTTTAGCTTTATAGTCCGAGGTCCGACCTCAGGCGTGGGCCTTGGGACGAGGTCGGACCTTTCATGGATTTCGCCGAGTTGGAGGAGCCCGGTCAGGGTATGAACAGTAAGCATAATACTGAGTGTGGTTTTAGGATTTGTTTTGGTGTGTGAACACCAAACTTAATTGTTTTGCCACTGTCTCAGATGTACCAAGTTAACCATATTTGAAACCATGTATTCTTGCTAAAGGTTAATGGAATTAGAGCTAGAAAACAATTCAACAGTTGAATAATAGGTTTGATTACTTGGAGCTAGAATCATGCAAGAGGTGAGAATGTGTTAATTGATATTTTTGGTGGAACACCAAACTTAGAAGTTTTCATTCTCCCTCAAATTGTTTTTGGTGTGCAACACCAAACTTAACTCCTTGCAATGCACAACAATTACTCAACATTTTTATTGAAAAGCTATGAAAAGAAACTACCTCAGGTTGGGTTGCCTCCCAACAAGCGCTCTTTTATTGTCATTAGCTTGACATCTTCATTTTTGCTTCAAGAGGGATTCAGGTTCTGGACCTCCTTCTCTTTGTTCCATTGCCCTCCTAGGTACAATTTTGCTCTATGACCATTTGCTGTAAATTGATTCTTTGTTGCTTCATCTAGTAATTTAATGCTCCCATAAGGAAAAACCTTAGTCACCAAGTATGGAACAGTCCATTTAGACTTAAGCTTGCCAGGGAATATCTTGAGCCGTGAATTATACAAGAGTACTTGTTGTCCTGGTTTGAACTCTTTCTTCAAAATCTTCCTGTCATGCCATTTCTTAGCTTTCTCCTTGTATATCTTGGTATTTTCATAGGCTTCTAGCCTAAACTCATCTAGCTCATTCAGCTGCAACAATCTTTTCTCTCCTGCTGCTTCAGAATCCAAATTTAGAAGTTTAGTGGCCCAAAAGGCTTTGTGCTCAAGCTCTACAGGGAGATGACAGGCTTTGCCATATAACAGTTGAAATGGAGACTTCCCAATAGGAGTTTTAAAAGCTGTTCTATATGCCCAAAGTGCATCTTCCAACTTCCGAGCCCAATCCTTTCTTGTGCTACCAACTGTTTTCTCTAGGATCTTCTTTAGTTCCCTGTTTGCTAATTCTGCTTGACCATTAGTTTGGGGATGATATGGTGTGGCTACCTTGTGAATAACTCCATATTTGTGGAGAAGCTTCTCCATTTGTCTATTACAAAAATGGCCACCACCATCACTGATGAGACCCTTGGGCACTCCATATCTAGTAAAAATGTGCTTCTTTAGGAATTGAAGAACAACTTGTGCATCACAGGTATTGTGGCTATGGCTTCCACCCATTTTGAAACATATTCTACTGCTACCAAGATGTATCTAAATGAATAGGAGGGAGGAAAGGGTCCCATGAAATCAATGCCCCAAAGATCAAATAATTCTACTTCCAAAATGAAGTTTTGTGGCATTTCGTTCCTTCTTGTTAATCCTCCTGCTCTTTGACATTCATTACATTGGTGGACAAACTCCCTGGTATCTTTGAAGATGGTTGGCCAATAGAAACCACTTTGTAGAATCTTTGCTGCTGTTCTTTCTGGACCAAAGTGTCCACCATAAGCTGAGCCATGGCAATGCCATAATATATCTTTTGTTTCACTTTCAGGAATACATCTCCTGATTATTCCATCAGAGCATCTTCTGAACAAATAGGGTTCATCCCATAAGAACTTCTTTGCTTCATTGATTAGTTTCCTCACTTGTTGCTTAGTGAATTCTTGTGGTATCTTTCTCCCTACTTTGTAGTTTGCTATATCAGCAAACCATGGTGTTTGTTGGATTTGCATGAGATGTTCATCTGGGAAGCTTTCATTCACAGGTAATGCAGCCTTTTGAAAAGTGGTTGGGGCATTGCATAATCCGAATGGCATTCTTCTATAGGCAAAAACCCCAACTGGGCATGTGAATGAAGTCTTTTCTTGGTCTTTTGGATCCACCACTATCTGATTATACCCAGAATAGCCATCAAGGAAGCAATAATAAGCATGGCCAGCCAACCTTTCAAGCATTTGATCAATGAAAGGAAGTGGGAAGTGGTCTTTGCGTGTGGCATCATTCAACCTTCTATAGTCAATGCACATCCTCCACCCTGTCACCGTTCTGGTGGGAATGAGCTCATTCTTTTCATTAGTAATGACTGTCATCCCTCCTTTCTTTGGTACCACTTGGACTGGGCTTATCCATGAGCTATCGGAAATGGGATATATGATTCCTGCATTCCATAACTTCATCACTTCCTTTTGGACAACTTCCTTCATTGCAGGGTTTAATCTTCTCTGAGGTTGAATTACTGCTTTGGAATTGTCTTCCAAAAGAATCTTATGCATGCATATTGTAAGGCTGATGCCTTTTAGGTCATCAATGGTCCATCCTAAGGCATCCTTGTGGGCTCTGAGAACATCAAGAAGCTCTCCTTCTTCTTTCTTTGTCAAGGATGAATTGATGATCACCGGGAGGCTTTCTGAAGTCCTAAGAAATGCATATTTGAGATGAGAAGGTAATGGCTTCAGTTCTTGCTTTTGCACCTCTTCTTTCTTGCTTGGTTCCACTCCTTTGTTTATGAAAGCTTCAGCCACATGTTCCTCTATTGTTTCTTGGTTGTCCTTTTCTTGCTCATGTTGATCAATGTCTAACATTTCTTCCACCAAGCTTTCTATCATATCCACCCTCAAATGATCTTCCTTCTCTGGGGGGTGTTGCATTGACTTAAAAACATTGATGATCATTTGCTCATTGTGTACTCTGAAAATCATTTCCCCTTTTTCCACATCAATAATGGCTCTTGCAGTTGCTAGAAATGGTCTGCCCAAGATGATTGAATTGTTGCCTTCCTCATCAGTATCAAGGATTACAAAGTCTGCAGGGAAGATAAACTCTCCAACCGTTACTAGCAAATTCTCCACAATTCCACTTGGTATCTTGATTGACCTGTCTGCCATGACTAGTGACATCTTGGTGGGTTTGAGTTCTTCTATGGCAAGCTTTTTCATCATGGACAAAGGCATCAAGTTAATACTAGCTCCAAGATCACAAAGAGCTTTATCCAAGGATAGTTTGCCTATAGTGCATGACACTACAAAACTCCCTGGATCCTTGAGTTTTGGTGGGATTCCCTTTTTGAGCACGGCACTACATTCCTCATTGAGCATCACTGTTTCCTTCTCATTCCAATCCCTTTTCTTGTTGATGAGCTCCTTTAGAAACTTATCATACAAGGGCATTTGCTCCAAAGCCTCTGCCAAAGGTATGTTAATTTCCAATTTCTTGAAAGTCTCAAGAAATTTGTGGAAGTGCTGGTCCTTTGTTTCCTTGTGAAATCTTTGTGGGTAAGGCAGTGGTGGTGTTGAGCTCTTCACCACTTGATGCTGTTTTGGAATTGGTTCCTCCATGATTTGCTTGCCTTTCTTTAAATTCTGTGGCTTGTTGTCTTCCTCTGTGAGCTTTTCTGAAGCACTCTTGCTTATCTTGTCTGGGTTGATGGTTTCATCCTTCTTTGTTGGCTCAGTGTCATTCTCCATAGGCTTCTTTGTTGCTCCTTGGTTACCATCTGTCAACACCCTTCCACTTCTTAGTTGCACAACCTTGCATTCTTCCTTTGGGTTGGGAATGGTGTCACTAGGTAGTGAACTTGATGGCTTCTCAACAGAGATCTTCTTAGAGATTTGTCCAATCTGCCTCTCTAGGTTCTTCATGGAGGCTTCTTGATTTTTGTTTGTCAATTCTTGGCTCTTCATTAGTTTCTCCAAGAGTAGCTCTAGATTGGTGATTCTCTGTGAGTCTTGGGAGATGGTTTGATTTTGGGGTGTTGATGGATGAATATAAGTGTTTTGGTTAGTTGGGTGGTTATTGGGTGGGTATTGGTTAGAATTTCGGTAGTTGTTTTGTGGTTTTCTGTATGAGTTTTGGTTAGTGTTTGGCTGGGAGTTATGGTTTGTGTTTTTCCAATTGTTTTGGCCTGTGTTTCTTTGCCATGGTTGTTGGTTTTGGGTATGGTTGTCTCCCCATCTAAGGTTGGGATGGTTCTTCCAAGATGGGTTGTAGGTATCACCATAGACTTCATTTGTTCCAGGATTTTGGTTGTGCATGTATTGGACTTGCTCTTGTTGTTGCTCCTCTTGAGTTTCTTCATTTTGCACCCAAGTGGTTGGAGGTTGGCTTGTGGTGTTCACTGCTGCCACTTGCAAGCCATCAATTCTCTTAGCCATTTGCTCAAATTGTTGTTGAATCTGTTGCTGCATCATCTTGTTTTGAGCTAAGATTGAATCAACTCCTTCCAACTCCATGACTCCTCTTCTCTGTGATGGTTGGCGTTGTCTTTGATGAGCAAAGAAATATTGGTTGTTGGCCACCATCTCAATGAGGTTTTGAGCTTCCTCTGTGGTCTTCATGAGTTGTAAAGAGCCTCCGGCAGAGTGATCAAGAGCTTCTTGAGCTTTAAGGGTGAGGCCTTCATAGAAGTTTTGCAGCTTGTCCCACTCAGTGAACATCTCTGGTGGACACTTCCTCAATAGAGCCTTATATCTCTCCCATGCTTCATATAAGTTCTCGGCCTCCATTTGAGTGAATGTTTGAACCTCTGTCTTCAACCTTAGGACTCTTTGAGGGGGGTAGAATTTGGCAAGAAACTTGCTCACTAAGTCATCCCAAGTGTTGATGCTTTCTTTTGGAAAAGTCTCTAGCCATTGAGTGGCTTTATCTCTGAGAGAGAATGGGAAGAGTAGCAACTTGTAGCTATCAGGAGGCACACCATTTGTCTTCACTGTGTCACAGATTCTCAAGAAAGTGGACAAATGTTGGTTTGGATCCTCCAAAGGCCCTCCTCCAAAAGAACAATTGTTTTGAACCAGAGTGATGAGTTGTGGCTTGAGTTCAAAGTTGTTTGCATTGACATTGGGAGGAAGAATGCTACTCCCACAATGCTTGGCATTTGCAAATGTGTATGAAGCCAAAACTCTTCTCTGTTGTTGATTATTGTTGGCTCCGTCTCCTGGTTGATTGGTATCTCCTTCCATATCTTGGAATTCCTCCTCAGATTCTTCTTCTTCTCCAACAATGTACTTCCCTCTTTCAGCTCTTCTTATTCTCCGAAGTGTCCTTGGATCAATTTCAGTGATGATAGGAGAGGATCTCCCTATACCTGACATACAAACACACAACAATAAACACACAAACCCAGAAAGCCAATGAAACTTCAATCTATAGCTAGAATGAAGGTTCAGTTAGTTTAAGCAAAAATTCAAACAGTTAGTGTGTTAGTGAGAGTTAGAACAACAGAAAAGAAAAATGCTTAATCTAGACCTCCACTTCACTTAATCATTGTCAATCTATTTCAATCCCCGGCAACGGCGCCAAAAACTTGATGTGTGGAAAACGATCCAACACAAAACTCACCGGCAAGTGTACCGGGTCGCATCAAGTAATAATAACTCACATGAGTGAGGTCGATCCCACAGGGATTGAAGGATTGAGCAATTTTAGTTTAGTGGTTGATTTAGTCAAGCGATTCAAGTTTTAGTTGAGTGATTTGTGTTTAACAGAAAGTAAATGACATTAAATGTAAAGGGGGAAGGGAAAAGTGCAGTAAATTGAAGAACAGAATTGTAAATGTGCAGAATCTTAAAGAGCAAGGAAGTAAATGACTGAAACTTAAAGTGCAAGAAACTTAAATTGCAGTAACTTAAAGGGCAAGAAAGATAAATGACTTGAATATAAAAGGGAATTGAGGAATGGGATTGCAAGATCTAAACAAAGCTGAAGTAAATTATAGCAAGAGATTGAGCAGCATTTAAATCAGGAGCTAGTAGCATTCAAACAGAATTGAAATAAAATGTAGCAGAGGTTCACAGAAGAACCAAGAGTGAATTATGATCTCAGGATCCCAAGGGCTTAGGTAGCAGAGCCTAAAACCCAATTTCCTTCCCAGATCTGAATCAACTAAGCAATTGACAAAAAATTAAAGATAAAGCAGTAGAAGAACAGAATTGAGATTCAATTATGCAGAAAATAAAATGCAAAGGGCTTGAATGGGAATTGGGACAGAATTTCCCCAATTTCACACACCCAATGCTCAGAAAACAGAAGAGTAGAATTGCCCAAGAGAAGTGAGGAAGGAGATCAATCAATTCTCCTTTGATCCTCTTGGTCCTCGGACAAATCTCTCAAGAAAGCTCAAAGACAAAAGTTAAAAGCTCAAAATGAAAGCAAAATTTCAAAGCTCAAAGTAAAGGTAGCTAAAAGGTCCTAATTACATTAAACTAAGTCCTATTTATACACTTTCTATTCTTGGATAATGGGATTTGGATGAGCTTTTGGATTGGTGAAGAAATGAATTCAAATGAATTTTTAATTTGAATTTTGGCCCAAAAACCACTCCCAGGAGGCTGCCCTGCCCTTGTGGAGGGCAGGGCAGAAAAATGAAGCTTGGTGCATGGATTTGGTGCGGCCATGTGCGAGTTGGTGCGGCGTGTTGTGATTCTGGCGCGTCCTGGTGCGAGTCTGGCACGAGGTTGGTGCGCCAGAGGCTGCCCTGCCCGCGCCAAGGGCAGGGCGGGAAAGTTTGGTGCGCCAGGGAGCGTTGTGCGTGCGGATGGTGCTGCCAGGGGGCGTTAGTGCGTGCGGATGGTGCTGCCAGGAATGAAAAACGCTGCCCTGCCCGCGCCAAGGGCAGGGCAGGATCGGTTTGGTGCGCCAGGGAGGAAACGCGCGCGCCAGATGCTGCCAGGACGAGGAAATTGGTGCGCCAGAGTGAGAAATGGTGCGCCAAGACCGTGCCAATTCAAATGCTGCCCTGCCCGCGCCAAGGGCAGGGCAGGGTTGCCATATTGCACGCCCGTGTTCGAACCTGGGCCGATGCAAACACGCTTCTTTTTCTCTTGGCTTTTTGGCACGCTAGTCACCCTTAGTCTTTGGCTTCCTCATGGTCCCTTGCTCGAGCCTTGTAGCATGCATAGTTGATATTTTCTTCTTGATTTTCTTCCTCATGGAGCCCGATTCTGCTCTCCACAAGGGCAGGGCAGAGTTTGCTTCTCTTGGTTCCAAGGTATCATTTTGTGCTCTGCCCTTGAAGTGGGCAGGGCAGAGTTGCCTTCCTTGGCTTGGTCACTTAATGCTGCCCTCCTAGAGGGCAGTCTGCCCTTGTGGAGGGCAAGGTTGCTTCCCTCATTAGTTGCGGCACGCTTCTCTCCTCTTTGGCCACGCTTTCCTTTTCTTGTGTCACGCTTCTTAGGCCACGCTTTTCATTTTCTTTTCTTTTCTTCACCTAAAATAAACCAAACAACCACTCAAAGTATCACTAAATTCAAGAGGCTTATAAATCAATTAAAATGCAATTAAAATTAGCTTAAACCTCATGATTTAACATTAATTTCATGGTGGTTGCTTGATTTAGAGAAGTTGTGCATTTTCACTCCAAATCACTTACTTAGGATGCAAGAAAGTGCATAAATGCTAACAAAACAAGTGAAATTAGCTTGAAAAATGGGTATATGATGACTTGTCATCAAGCTCCCTAACCCAATGAAAGGGGTTTAGTTTTTCATAGCTCTAGGAATCAAAAATGGCAGAAAAGAAGAATCCATGCTAGAAGTACAGAAAAGTAAATATGCAGAGAGTAGTTCCCAAAAGTGCTAAACCTCTCTCTAGTTCAAAACTACTCCTATTTATACTACTCCTCACGATCTTCTAGTGAGTTGTTCAAGTCTTGGATGTGGACTCTGGACCTTGAGTTGAAGCAATTCTCATCTTTAGTGGGCCCAGCATGCAGAGAAATAAGAATTAGGCTTGGGCATTTAGTGAGATTAACGTTGGGTAATATTTTAAGTGCGAGAACGTTAGTGGCATTCACTTTTTCCACTAACGTTCCACCCTTATATACCCACGTTAATTCCAACATTAGAAATCTTAACGTGACTTCTAACGTTTCTTACTCAATCCTTGGCCAACGTTAATGGGACTCACTTTTCCCATTAACGTTGGCTTGTGCCCCTTTTTGCAAACGTTAATGGGAATCACTTTTTCCATTAACATTTCTTGCCTCTTGCCCCTACGTTAGATCTCACGTTAGCTTAGCTAACGTAGCTCTTAACGTGGGTCTCTATCACCTTCGAGAGCATTAGTGACACTCACCTTTGTCACTAACGCTCCAATTGCCTTAAGTCCCTACGTTAGAACCCACGTTAACTAAGTTAATGTGGCTCTTAACATAGTAATGAAGCCATCTCCCAACGTTAGTGACAAATGTGAGTGTCACTAACGTTGGTTCTTTGAATTCAACTCCACGTTAACTCTCACGTTAACAATCTTAACGTGAGAGTTAACGTAGGCAATGCTAATGATCCAACGTTAGTGACAAAAGTGACTGTCACTAACGTTGGCGTTGTTGATCCTCTTCCACGTTAGAGTTCACGTTAACTAAGTTAACGTGACTCTTAACGTGGGGCATTGCCTAGTTTCCCAACGTTAGTGGTGTTCACTTTTACCACTAACGTTGAGGAGAAACGTTATTGGAGTTCATGTTTCTCGTTAACGTGGAGTCCTCTTTTTCTTCTACGTTAAGTACCACGTTAACTTAGTTAACGTGGCTCTTAACGTAAGCTATGAATGGCTTCGCAGGCATTATTGGTGATCACTTTTCTCATTAACGTTGCAAGCTCTTTGCCATCCCACGTTAGTAGTCACGTTAACTAAGTTAACGTGAATGCTAATGTGGTTCTTCCTTGCTTCATTTGTCCTGAAATCAAGCAATTAAAGTGCATCAAAGCTCTAGCTAGAGTCATGAGATTATGCATCATCAAATTCTCTTGCAATTCTGGCAAAAATCTCATGAAATCATGCAAAATTCACAATAGTTGCTTAAATGAAGGTGTAAGTGTATTTCACCCAAAACTTGCCTTATTCACTAGGAAAATGCATGAAACTACCCTAAAACGGTAAAGAAAAGGTCAGTGAAACTGGCCTAGATACCCTGGCATCACAACACCAAACTTAAAGCTTGCTTGTCCCTAAGCAAGTACTGAAGTATAAGAAAAATGAAATGAAAGAACAAGAAGAAAAAATGGAAGTAGCATTCCTGGTTCATGGAGTTTCATGCATAGCAACTTAGGTTCTTTCCTTTTAGGTTTCAAGCCTTTATCAAATCCCTAGTCACTCTCTTGATTGCATCCCTTGAGGCTTCTTTCTTATTGATCCTTCTCTTTTTTTTTCAAAGTTTATTTTTCTTTTTTTTGCTAGGTGCTTTGTAAGAGGGCGACTCTTTATGATAAGCTTTCAGCCAACACTCCCAAACCAGTTGGTTTTAAGGTGCTAGGTGTTAAGACACCCCTAAGGACTTACTCCCTCAAGTCTCTTTCCCTCATACATACATACCACAGGCACATGGTTTGTTATTCTTCTTTCTTGAGACCTTGGTGTCCAGCACCTCTTTGGGTTACTAAGTGCTCTGTAACAAGGGTTACTCTTGATAGTAGAATTTCAGCTGATAATCCTGGATTAGTTAATCCAGGTTACCAAGTGATAAGGCACCACTAAGAGCTTATTCATCCAAGTATATCCCTTGTACATAAACACCACAGACACATGCCTCAATTTTGAAACCCTTGGTGCCTAGCATTGTTTCTTATTGTGGTTCCTTTCTTATTTTCACTTGTATTACTCTTTTTCTTTTCTTGTTGGGATCTTATTGGTTAGCTAGACTCAAAGAATGTGTCTCAAACATAGGACTTAGGATGGATAGTTACTTTCTTTCCTTTCTTGGTGAACCAACTTAGCTTACTAATCATCCTACCACAAACATTCAGAATGCACTTCACAAAATGACTCCACTATTGTTCTTCCCATAACAATTTCTTTTTTTGATTAACTTAAAGAGACAAGCATACATGTAAGAAAGATGAAAGTGAGCATTCAAAGCATTAGGTTAGCACACTAAGATGTGAATAAGGAAGAATAAGTACAATATGCAGGTTTTATTCAATCAATTTTCACTTAGAGTTCGGTATTTCGAGATGGTTTGATACAACCTCATGATATCTTCCTTGGCGTCATCGTCCTAGCAATCATGTCCTTGTCTGTTTCCTTGGATAATGAGGTATGCTCATCCCCTGGGGTTGATTGGAATCCTGTAACACTATTGAAAATTGCTTGTTCTCTAAGCACTTGGAAAAGAGTTAGCATGCATGTGTATGTGTGAGCGTCTGAGCTTGGCTTGGTGTGTGAACACCAAACTTAGTTCCTTGCTTACCTTAACAAATTAGATGTATGCAATAACTTTGTGTGCTTTTTATTCTAAAACACTATGAGTTAAAAAGACAATCTATGTATTAGAGGCTAAGCCTCTGTCAAGTGAGTTCTCTAATTGCTAGAGCAATGCTTCATCATTAAGGGCTGCAATGCACTCTTAGGTTGGGGTTTTGGTGGGACACCAAACCTAGAGCCCTATATTCACCTTTGTATTGTTTTTGGTGTGTAACACCAAACTTAGCTCTTCACACTATAGAGAACCCACTTTGACATTTTTATCAAAAGACTTATGAAAAGAAAATTACCTCAGGTTAGGTTGCCTCCCAACAAAGCACTTTTTTAGCGTCGCTAGCTCGATGATTCCTTCCTCAGTTGAGGTTGTACTTTTGTTTGGGGGTCTCCCCTATGCTGCCCAAGTAGTGTTTGAGTCTTTGCCCATTCACTGTGAACCTTCTCCTTGAGTTTTCTTCCATTATTTCTATGTGTCCATAAGGTGAGACTTTTGTGACTAGAAAGGGTCCCGACCATCTTGATTTGAGTTTCCCAGGAAAAAGTTTCAGTCTAGAGTTATAGAGAAGCACATGTTGCCCTTCTTCGAAACTTCTGGGTACCAAGTCGAGATCATGCCTCCTTTTTGCTTTTTCTTTGTAAATCTTGGTATTTTCATAGGCTTGAGACCTAAATTCTTCCAATTCTTGAAGCTGTAGGACCTTTTTTTCACCAGCAGTAGTGCTATCTAAGTTCAATATTTTAAGAGCCCAGGAGGCCTTGTGCTCCAACTCTAATGGCAAGTGACAAGCCTTACCATACACCAGTTGATATGGGGACATTCCAATTGGTGTTTTGAAGGCTGTCTTGTATGCCCAAAGAGCATCATCTAGTTTCTTTGCTCAATCTTTTCTTGATATCCCCACAGTCTTCTCTAGAATCCTTTTCAACTCTCGGTTGGATATCTCTGTTTGCCCACTTGTCTGTGGATGATAAGGTGTGGCAACCTTATGCTTCACCCCATATCGCAGGAGTAAGGCTTCCAATGGTCTATTGCAGAAGTGGCTTCCTCTGTCACTAATGAGAGCTCATGGGACTCCAAACCTGGTGAAGATATTCTTTCGAAGGAAGTTTATAACTACCTTGTTGTCATTAGCTAGGGTTGCCACTGCTTCCACCCACTTAGATACATAGTCCACTGCCACTAAGATAAACCTGTTTGAATATGAGGGTGGGAATGGTCCCATGAAATTGATTCCCCACACATCAAACAGTTCAAGTTCTATAATATATTACTGTGGCATTTCATTTCTTTTGGGTAGGTTCCCAGCCCTTTGGCATTCGTTGTAGCTTTTCACCAATTCCTTGGCATCCTTGAAAATAGTGGGCCAAAAGAACCCACATTGCCGCACCTTTGCTGCAGTTCTTTCTCCTCAAAAGTGACCTCCATAACTAGCACTATGGCAACCCTACAGGACCTTTCGTCCCTCTTCTTCTGAGATGCACCTCCTAAGGATTCCATCTGAGCATTTCTTAAAGAGATAGGGTTCATCCCATATGAAATACTTGGCATCATTGATGAGTTTCCTCCTTTGATATTTGTTGATTCCAGGAGGTAAGTCACCGGCTGCTTTAAAATTGGCAATATCCACAAACCAAGGTGCTTTATGAATCATCATTAGCTGCTCATCTGGAAAAAATTCATTTACACTTGTATCATGGGCATCATCCTTCTCACAAGGGATTCTGGATAAATGGTCTGCCACTTTATTCTCCACACCCTTTTTGTCTCTAATCTCAATGTTGAAATCCTGCAACAATAAAATCCATCTGATTAGTCTTGGTTTTGATTCTTGTTTAGCAAATAGATATTTGAGTGATATGTGATCAGTGAAAACAATAACTTTAGAGCCAATAAGATATGATATAAATTTGTCAAATGCAAACACTATTGCCAGCAATTCCTTTTCAGTAGTAGTATAATTTCTTTGAGTATCATTAAGGACCTTGCTGGCATAGTATATGACATGCACCAAATTTTCTTTTCTCTGCCCCAACACTGCCCCAACTGCGAAATCAGATGCATCACACATCAGTTCGAATGGTAGATTCCAATCAGGTGGGGTGATGATGGGAGCTGAGGATAGCCTCTTTTTCAAGTTTTCAAATGCTAGCATGCATTTCTCATAAAAAATAAATGGTGTATCAGACATCAAGAGATTGCTTAAGGGCTTGACTATCTTTGAAAAATCTTTAATAAACCTTCTGTAGAAACCAACATGTCCCAAAAAGCTCCTAATTGCCTTGACATCACTGGGTGGAGGTAACTTTTCAATTAGCTCCACCTTAGCTCTGTCTACCTCAATGCCTTGATTAGAAACTTTATGGCCAAGAACTATTCCTTCTGTCACCATGAAGTGACATTTTTCCCAGTTCAAGACTAAATTGGTTTCTTAACATCTTTTCAATACCAAGGCAAGATGGTTTAGATAATTAGGTAAGGAATCTCCAAATACTGAGAAGTCATCCATGAAAACTTCAATGAACTTCTCTATCATGTCTGAAAAAATGGAGAGCATGCAGCGTTGGAAAGTTGTGGGTGCATTACATAACTCGAATGGCATGCGCCTATAGGCAAACACTCCATATGGGCAGGTGAAGGATGTCTTCTCTTGGTCTCTTGGATCAACCAATATTTGGTTATATCCTGAATAACCATCTAGAAAACAATAATATGCATGTCCCGCAAGTCTTTCCAACATTTGATCCATGAAGGGAAGTGGGAAATGATCTTTTCTTGTGGCCTCATTAGGCTTCCTGTAGTTAATGCACATTCTCCAGCCTGTAATGGTTCTTGTAGGGATTAGTTCATTCCTTTCGTTGGACACCACAGTGATTCCTCCCTTCTTGGGAACCACCTGAACTGGACAGACCCATTGGCTATCTGAAACTGGATAGATTACAACTCCCTGCCACAACTTCATAACTTCTTTCTGCACTACTTCCTTCATTGCTGGATTTAACCTTCTTTGGGGCTGAACAGAAGGTGTGGCACCTTCTTCCAGGAGTATCTTATGCATGTATATGGCTGAACTGATTCCTTTTAAGGCAGCAAGTGTCCATCCAATGGCATCTTTATGCCTTCATAAGACTTGAATCAACTCTTTCTCTTGTTCTTGGCTGAGAGCTGAATTTATGATTACTAGATAACTTTTATTTTCTCCCAAGTATGCATACTTGAGAGTGGTTGGGAGTGCTTTAAGCTCCAAATTGGGCACTTCTTTTCTTTCTTCCTTATCTTCTAGCCTACCTTGAACATGTATTTTAGCGGCTGCAGCTTCTTCGCTTGTTGCTAACACCCCTTCTGTTGATGCTTCAAGTACTTCTTCAAGAGTTTCTTGTACCAAAGCTTCTACGGAGTCTGGTGGACGAAATTGTGATAAAAGAGTTTCAGGCACTGTTAGAGAAGCTCACAACTCCATTCAACTTAACCAGCAAGTGTACTGGGTCGTCCAAGTAATAAACCTTACATGAGTAAGGGTCGATCCCACAGAGATTGTTGGTATGAAGCAAGCTATGGTCACCTTGTAAATCTCAGTTAAGCAGATTAATTGATTTATGATGATTTCAAAAATAATAAATAAACAGAAAATAAAATAGGATAGAAATACTTATGTAAATCAATAATGGGAATTTCAGATAGGCGTGTGGAGATGCTAGAATCCTTTCTTATCTCTACTTTCTTATTACATTCATCCAATCCTTCTTACTCCTTTTCCATGGCAAGCTGTATGTAGGGCATCACCATCATCAATGGCTACTTTCAATCCTCTCGGGAAAATGGTCCTATGCACTGTCACTGCACGGCTAATCGTCTGGAGGCATCACCCTTGTTGAAAGCTACATCCCATCCTCTCAGTGAAAATGGTCCAAATGCTTTGTCACAGCACGGCTAATCATCTGTCGGTTCTCAATCAGGTTGGAGTAGAATCCATTGATTCTTTTGCGTTTGTCATCACGCCCAGCCTTCAGGAGTTTGAAGCTCGTCACAGTCATTCAACACTGGAATCTTACTCAGAATACCACAGACAAGGTTAGACTTTCCAGATTCCCGGAATCCTACTCGGAATACCACAGACAAGGTTAGACTTTCCGGATCCCCATGAATGCCGCCATCTATCTAGCTTATACCACGAAGATTCTGTGGGGGAATCTAAGAGATATGCGCCCGGCCTAGAGTAGAACGGAAGTGGTTGTCAGTCACACGCGTTCATAGGTGAGAATGATGATGAGTGTCACGGATCATCACATTCATCAAAGTGTTGTGCAACGTATATCTTGGAATAAGAATAAAAGAGAATTGAATAGAAAGTAATAATAATTGTATTGAATCTTGAGGTACAGCAGAGCTCCACACCCTTAATCTATGGTGTGTAGAAACTCCACCGTTGAAAATACATAAGTGAAAGGTTCAGGCATGGCCGAATGGCCAGCCCCCTAAAATGTGCTCAATGGCCTCCTAAGATGAAGAATAAAACAAAACTGAGACCAAAGATGAAATGTGGTCAAAAGACGACTAATACACTAGTAAAAAGTCTTATTTATACTAAACTAGCTACTAGGGTTTACATGAGTAAGTAATTGATGCATAAATCCACTTCCGGGTCCCACTTGGTGTATGTTTGGGCTGAGCTTGATCGCTCCACGAGCTGAGGCTTTTCTTGGAGTTGAACTCCAAGTTATAACGTGTTTTGGGCGTTCAACTCCGGATCATGACGTGTTTCTGGCGTTTAACTCCAGACAGCAGCATTTACTTGGCGTTCAACGCCAATTTACGTCATCAATTTCCAAATAAAGTATGGACTATTATATATTGCTGGAAAGCTCTGGATGTCTACTTTCCAACGCCGTTGATAACGCGCCAATGGGAGTTCTGTAGCTCTAGAAAATCCATTTCGAGTGCAGGGAGGTCAGATTCCAACAACATCAGCAGTTCTTTTGTCAGCCTTTTTCAGAATTTTGCTCAAGTCCCTCAATTTAAGCCAGAAATTACCTGAAATCACAGAAAAACACACAAACTCATAGTAAAGTCCAGAAATGTGAATTTAACATAAAAACTAATGAAAACATCCCTAGAAGTAGCTTGAACTTACTAAAAACTACCTAAAAACAATGCCAAAAAGCATATAAATTATCCGCTCATCACAACACCAAACTTAAATTGTTGCTTGTCCCAAGCAACTGAAAATCAATTAGGATAAAAAGAAGAGAATATACTATAAATTCCAAAATATCAATGAATATTAATTCTAATTAGATGAGCGGGACTTGTAGCTTTTTGCTTCTGAACGGTTTTGGCATCTCATTTTTTTCCTTTGAAGTTTAGAATGATTGGCTTCTCTAGGAACTTAGAATTTCGGATAGTGTTATTGATTCTCCTTGTTAAGTATGTTGATTCTTGAACACAGCTACCTATGAGTCTTGGTCGTGGCCCTAAGTATTTTGTTTTCCAATATTACCACCGGATACAAAAATGCCACAGACACATGACTGGGTGAACCTTTTCAGATTGTGACTCAGCTTTGCTAGAGTCCCCAGTTAGAGGTGTCCAGATCTCTTAAGCACACTCTTTTTGCTTTGGATCACAACTTTAACCACTCAGTCTCAAGCTTTTCACTTGGACCTTCATGACACAAGCACATGGTTAGGGACAGCTTGATTTAGCCGCTTAGGCCTGGATTTTATTTCCTTGGGCCCTCCTATCCATTGATGCTCAAAGCCTTAGATCCTTTTTACCCTTGCCTTTTGGTTTTAAGGGCTATTGGCTTTTTCTTTTTCTTTCTATATATATATTTTTTTTCGCCACTTTTCTTTTTTTTCGCAAGCCTTTGCTTTTTCACTGCTTTTTCTTGCTTCAAGAATCAATTTATGATTTTTCAGATCATCAATAACATTTCTCTTTGTTCACCATTCTTTCAAGAGCCAACAGTTTTAACATTCATAAACAACAAGATAAAAAATATGCACTGTTTAAGCATTCATTCAAAAAGCAAAAAGTATTGTCACCACATCAATTTAATTGAACTAATTTCAAGGATAAATTCGAAATTCATGTACTTCTTGTTCTTTTGAATTAAAACATTTTTCATTTAAGAGAGGTGAAGGATTAATGGAATTATTTATAACTTTTAGACATAGTTACTAACTACTAATGATCATGAAGTAGAGACACAAAACATAGATAAACACAACATAAAAACCGAAAAGCAGAAAGAAATAAGAACAAGAAATGAATCCACCTTAGTGGCGTCTTCTTCTTGAAGGACCAACAATGTCCTTAAGCTATTCTAAGTCCCTTCCTTGCCTTTGTTGCTCCTCCCTCATTGCTCTTTGATCTTCTCTTATTTCATGGAGAATGATGGAGTGCTCATGATGTTCCACCCTTAATTGTTCCACATTATGGCTCAAATCTTCTAAGGAAGTGTTGAGATGTTCCCAATAGTTGTTGGGAGGAAAGTGCATCCCTTTAGGCATCTCATGGATTTCTTGATGATGAGCTTCCTCATGCATCTCTTGAGAACCGTGAAGGGTTTCTCTTGCTTGCTCCATCCTCTTCTTGGTGATGGGCTTATCCTCTTCAATGGGGATGTCTCCTTCTATGATAACTCCAGCTGAGTAACATAGATGGCAAATAAGGTGAGGAAAAGCTAGCCTTGCCATGGTGGAGGGCTTGTCGGCTATTTTGTAGAATTCATTGGAGATGACTTCATGAACTTCTACTTCCTCTCCAATCATGATGCTATGAATCATGATGGCCCGATCCACAGTAACTTCAGATCGGTTGCTAGTGAGAATGATGGAGCGTTGAATGAACTGCAACCATCCTCTAGCCACGGGCTTGAGGTCCAGTCTTCTTAGTTGGACTGGCTTGCCTTTGGAGTCTCTCTTCCATTGAGCTCCTTCCATACATATGTCCATAAGGACTTGGTCCAACCTTTGATTAAAGTTGACCCTTCTAGTGTAGGGGCGTGCATCTTCTTGCATCATGGGCAAGTGGAACGCCAATCTCACATTCTCCGGACTAAAATCTAAGTATTTTCCCCGAACCATTGTGAGATAATTCTTTGGACTCGGGTTCATACTTTGATCATGGTTCCTAGTGATCCATGCATTGGCATAGAACTCTTGAACCATTAAGATTCCGACTTGTTGTATGGGGTTGGTTATGACTTCCCAACCTCTTCTTCGGATCTCATGTCGGATCTCCGGATACTCATTTTTCTTTAGCTTGAAAGGGACCTCAGGGATCACCTTCTTCTTTGCCACAACATCATAGAAGTGGTCTTGATGGCTCTTGGAGATGAATCTTTCCATCTTCCATGACTCGGAGGTGGAAGCTTTTGTCTTCCCTTTTCCTTTTCTAGAGGATTCTCTGGCCTTAGGTGACTGGTGGACGAAATTGTGATCCATGTTCTAATTATTTTGAGATGAAGGCTTCTAAGGGGCAGCAGCTGAATTCACAACTCCGTTCAACTAACCAGCAAGTGTACTGGGTCGTCCAAGTAATAAACCTTACGCGAGTAAGGGTCGAATCCACAGAGATTGTTGGTATGAAGCAAGCTATGGTCACCTTGTAGATCTCAGTTAGGGAGATTAAAGGGTAATTGTGATTATTGGAATAATAAATAAAAAGGAATAATAAAAGGGATAGAATACTTATGCAGATTCATTGGTGGGAGTTTCAGATAAGCGGATGGAGATGCTGTAGAGCCCAAGGACGCCTGCTCTCCTATTGCTTCTACTCAATCCTTCTTACTCCTTTCCATGGCAAGCTTTGTATAGGGGTTCACCATCAACTGTGGCTACTTTCTTCCTCTCGGGGAAATATCCTGTGCGGCTGTCACTCGCACAGCTAACCAGTCTGGAGGCATCACCCATGGCTGATGGCTACATCCCATCCTCGCAGTGAAAACTAATGCTCACGCACTCTGTCACAGTACGGCTAATCACCGGTTGGTTCCCTCCCCTACTGGAATAGAATCCCTCTTTTGCGTCTGTCACTAACGCCCAGCAGGTTACAAGTTTGAAGCACGTCACAGTCATTCATTACCGGAATCCTACTCGGAATACCACAGACAAGGTTAGACTTTCCGGATTCCCAGGATCCTACTCGGAATACCACAGACAAGGTGAGACTTTTCGGATCCTCATAAATGCCGCCATCTATCTAGCTTATACCACGAAGATTCTGTTGGGGAATCTAAGAGATACGCATTCAAGCTCTGTTGCATGTAGAACGGAAGTGGTTGTCAATCACGCGCGTTCATAAGTGAGAATGATAATGATATTCACTTTAATCATTATATTCATCATGTTATTGGGTACGAATGAATATCTTGGAATAAAACTAAGATAGCATTTGAATAAAAGAAGCTAGAATTTCATTAATACTTGAGGTACAGCAGAGCTCCACACCCTTAATCTATGGTGTGCAGAAACTCCACCGTTGAAAATACATAAGCAAAGGGTTCAGGCATGGCCGAATGGCCAGCCCCCAGAACGTGATCACAGGATTCAGAATCAATCCAGGATGTCTAATACAATAGATAAATGTCCTATATATACTAGACTAGCTACTAGGGTTTACATGAGTAAGTAATTGATGCATAAATCCACTTCCGGAGCCCACTTGGTGCATGCTTGGGCTGAGCTTGATCAATCCACGAGTAGAGGCATTTCTTGGCGTCAAACTCCAGGTTATGACGTGTTTTGGGCGTTCAACTCCGGATCATGACGTTTTTCTGGCGTTTAACTCCAGACAGCAGCATGAACTTGGCGTTTAACGCCAAGTTACGTCATCATTCTTCGAATAAAGTATGGACTATTATATATTGCTGGAAAGCCCTGGATGTCTACTTTCCAACGCCGTTGAGAGCGCGCCAATTGGAGTTCTGTAGCTCCAGAAATCCATTTCGAGTGCAGGGAGGTCAGATTCCAACAGCATCAGCAGTCCTTTTGTCAGCCTTCATCAGAGTTTTGCTCAAATCCCTCAATTTCAGTCAGAATTTACCTGAAATCATAGAAAAACACACAAACTCATAGTAAAGTCCAGAAATGTGAATTTTAACATAAAAACTAATGAAAACATCCCTAAAAGTAGCTTAAACTTACTAAAAACTATATAAAAACAATGCCAAAAAGCATATAAATTATCCGCTCATCACAACACCAAACTTAAATTGTTGCTTGTCCCCAAGCAACTGAAAATCAAATAGGATAAAAGAAGAGAATATACTATAAATTTCAGAATGTCAATGAATATTAATTTAATTAGATGAGCGGGACTTGTAGCTTTTTGCTTCTGAACAGTTTTGGCATCTCACTTTTTCCTTTGAAGTTTAGAGTGATTGGCTTCTCTAGGAACTTAGAATTTCAGATAGTGTTATTGACTTTCCTAGTTAAGCATGTTGATTCTTGAACACAGCTACTTATGAGTCTTGGCCGTGGCCCTAAGCACTTTGTCTTCCAGTATTACCACCGGATACACAAATGCCACAGACACATAACTGGGTGAACCTTTTCAGATTGTGACTCAGCTTTGCTAGAGTCCCCAGTTAGTGGTGTCCAGAGCTCTTAAGCACACTCTTTTGGATCACGACTTTAACCACTCAGTCTCAAGCTTTTCACTTGGACCTTCATGACACAAGCACATGGTTAGGGACAGCTTGATTTAGCCGCTTAGGCCTGGATTTAACTTCCTTGGGCCCTCCTATCCATTGATGCTCAAAGCCTTGGATCCTTGCTACCCTTGCCTTTTGGTTTTAAGGGCTATTGGCTTTTTCTGCTTGCTTTTTCTTTTTTTTTTCGCCATTTTTTTTTTCAAGCTTTTGCTTTTTCACTGCTTTTTCTTGCTTCAAGAATCAATTCATGAATTTTTCAGTTCATCAATAACATTTCTCTTTGTTCATCATTCTTTCAAGAGCCAACAATTTTAACACTCATAAACAACAAGATCAAAAATATGCACTGTTCAAGCATTCATTCAGAAAACAAAAGTTATTGCCACCACATCAATATAATTAAATTAAATTCAATAATAATTTCGAAATTTATGTACTTCTTGTTCTTTTGAATTAAAACATTTTTCATTTAAGAGAGGTGAAGGATTAATGGATTTTATTCATAGCTTTAAGGCATGGTTACATACTAATGATCATGAAGTAGAGACACAAAACATAGATAAACACAACATTAAAAATCGAAAACAGAAAGAAATAAGAACAAGGAATGAATCCACCTGAGTGAGGGTGGCGCCTTCTTGAAGAACCAATGGTACTCTTTCAATTCTATGTCCCTTCCTTGCCTTTGTTGCTCCTCCCTCATTGCTCTTTAATCTTCTCTTATTTCTTGGAGAATGATGGAGTGCTCATGATGTTCCACCCTTAATTGCTTCCAATATTTGTGTGGAGGACAACTTATCCCCTGAGGTATCTCAGGGATCTCTTGATTTGCAGCCACATGTTCTAACCAACTGAGCTATTCCAGCTTATATATAAGTCTTTCCATCTCCCAAGACTCAGAGGTGGAAGCTTTTGTCTTTCCTTTGAGGTTTCTCTGGCCTTAGGTGCCATCAATGGTAATGGAGAAGCAAAAAGCTATGCTTTTACCACACCAAACTTAAAATATTGCTCGCCCTCGAGCAAGAAAAGAAAGAAGAGAAGAAGAAGAAGATGGAGGTGAGTGAGGGGAGATGGATTCGGCTATATGGGTGGGGTTGGGTGGGAAAGAGGAGGTTGATGTGAATGGTGAATGGGGTGATTGGGAAGAGGATTTGAGGTGATTGATGAAGAAGATTGGAAATTGTGACATGGGGAATTCAAATCACAAAAGTAGGATTAGAAGGTAAGGTGGGAATATGGTGGGTGGGGATCCTGTGGGGTCCACAGATCCTGAGGTGATCCTGTGGGGTCCACAGATCCTGAGGTGAAAAGAAATACCATTCCTTCACCATACAGGCATGCAAAATGCCTTCATACATCATTCTGGCGTTCAAACGCCCATTGGTGCATGTTCTGGGCGTTCAACGCCCATGTGATGCATGTTTCTGGCGTTGAACGCCAGTTTCATGCTTGTTCCTGGCGTTCAGCGCCAGATTGTCCTCTGTGTGCACATCCTGGCGTTAAACGCCAGGTTGTTGCTTGTTTCTGGCGTTCAGCGCCAGAATGGTGCTCTGTTCTGGCGTTGAACGCCGGCCAGATGCACCTTCTGGGCGTTGAACGCCAGCCCGTGCGTCCTCCAGGGTGAAAAATTTTTTTTCTTCTGTTTTTGACTCTGTTTTTAATTTTTTTGATTTTTTCGTGACTCCTCATGATCATGTACCTAATTAAACACAAAAATAACAAAGAAACAAAATAAAATAAAATTAGATAAATAAAATTGGGTTGCCTCCCAACAAGCGCTTCTTTAATGTCAATAGCTTGACAGTGGCTCTCATGGAGCCACAAGGTGATCAGGTCAATGTTGTATAGTTGTCCACACCAAACTTAGAGTTTGGATATGGAGTTTGAACACCAAACTTAAAGTTTGGTTGTGGCCTCACAATACCAAACTTAGAGTTTGACTGTGTGGGCTCTTCTTGACTCTGAACTGAGAGAAGCTCTTCATGCTTGCTCTCTTTTGTCACAGAGGGATGGCTATGTGCCTTGAACACAAGGTAGTCCCCATTCAATTGAAGGACTAACTCACCTCTGTTGACATCTATCACAGCTCCTGCTGTGGCCAGGAAAGGTCTTCCTAGGATGATGCATTCATCATCTTCCTTCCTAGTGTCTAGGATTATGAAATCAGCAGGGATGTAAAGGCCTTCAACCTTTACTAGCACGTCCTCTACTATTCCATAAGCTTGTCTCACTGACTTGTCTGCCAATTGTAATGAGAACAAGGCAGGTTGTACCTCAATGATTCCTAGCTTCTCCATTACAGAGAGTGGCATCAGATTTATCCCTGACCCAAGATCACATAGAGCTTTTTCAAAGCTCATGGTGCCTATGGTGCAAGGTATTAAGAACTTGCCAGGATCTTGTTTCTTTTGAGGTAGAGTTCTCTGAATCCAAGTATCTAGTTCACTAATGAGCAAGGGAGGTTCACTTTCCCAAGTCTCATTACCAAATAACTTGGCATTCAGCTTCATGATAGCTCCTAAGTATTGAGCAACTTGCTCTCCAGTCACATCTTCATCCTCTTCAGAGGATGAATAGTCTTCAGAGCTCATGAATGGCAGAAGGAGATTTAATGGAATCTCTATGGTCTCTAGGTGAGCCTCAGATTCCTCAGGATCCTTAATAGAAAACTCCTTCTTGCTTGAGGAACGTCCCAGGAGGTCTTCCTCACATGGATTTTCGTCCTCCTCCTCCCCTATGCATTCGGCCACTTTGATTAAATCAATGGCCTTGCACTCTCCTTTTGGATTTTCTTCTGTATTGCTTGGGAGAGTACTGGGAGGAGTTTCAATAACTTTCTTACTCAGCTGGCCCACTTGTGCCTCCAAATTTCTAATGGAGGATCTGGTTTCATTCATGAAACTGAAAGTGGCCTTTGACAGATCAGAGACTATATTAGCTAAATTAGAATTATTTTGTTCAGAGTTCTCTGTCTGTTGCTGAGAAGATGATGGATATGGCTTACTATTATTCAGCCTATTGCGTCCACCATTGTTAAAGCCTTGTTGAGGGTTTTGTTGATCCTTCCAGGAGAAATTTGGATGATTTCTCCATGATGGGTTATAGGTGTTTCCATATGGTTCACCCATGTAATTAACCTCTGCCATGGCAGGGTTCTCAGGATCATAAGCTTCTTCAGAAGCTGCCTCTCTAGCACTGTTGGATGCATGTTGCAATCCATTCAAATTTTGAGAGATTATGTTGACCTGTTGAGTCAACATTTTGTTCTGAGCCAATATGGCATTCAGAGCATCAATTTCAAGAACTCCTTAATTTTCTGAGGTACCCCATTATTTACGGAATTCCTCTCAGAGGTATACATGAACTGGTTGTTTGCAACCATGTCAATGAGTTCTTGAGCCTCTTCAGGCATTTTCTTCAGGTGAATAGATCCAACTGCAGAGTGGTCCAGTGACATTTTCGAAAATTCAGAGAGACCATAATAGAATATATCTAATAGGGTCCATTCTGAAAACATGTCAGATGGACATCTTTTGGTCAACTGCTTGTATCTTTCCCAAGCTTCATAGAGGGATTCACCATCTTTTTGTTTGAAGGTTTGAACATCCACTCTCAGCTTGCTCAGCTTTTGAGGAGGAAAGAATTTATCCAAGAAGGCAGTGACCAGCTTATCCCAGGAGTCCAGGCTATCCTTAGGTTGTGAATCCAACCATATTCTGGCTCTGTCTCTTACAGCAAAAGGGAAAAGCATGAGTCTGTAGACTTCAGGATCAACTCCATTCGTCTTTACAGTCTCACAGATCTGCAAGAACTCAGTTAAAAACTGATAAGGATCCTCAGATGGAAGTCCATAAAACTTGCAGTTTTGTTGCATTAAAGCAACTAGTTGAGACTTAAGCTCAAAGTTATTGGCTCCAATGGCAGGAATGGAGATGCTTCTTCCATCAAACTTGGATGTTGGCTTTGTGAAGTCACCAAGCATTCTCCTTGCATTATTATCATTATTATTTGCGGCTGCCATGTCCTTCTCCTGTTCGAAAATTTCTGAAAGGTTGTTTCTGGATTGTTGTAATTTAGCTTCTCTTAATTTTCTCTTCAGAGTCCTTTCAGGTTCTGGATCAACTTCAACAAGAGTGCCCTTCTCCCTGTTCCTGCTCATATGAAAGAGAAGAAAACAAGAAAAGAAAAAGAAATCCTCTATGTCACAGTATAGAGATTCCCTTATGTTAGTAGAAGAAGATAGGGGTATAAGAAAGAATAGAGATGGAGATTCGGATTTTTGGATGAAGAGAGGTGAAGAGAAGTGTTAGTAATTAAATAATTAAATAGAATAAAAGAAGAGAAGAGGAGAGAAATTCGAAAATAATTTTGAAAAAGAGGTTAGTAATTTTCGAAAATTAAAGATAAGATAAGTTTAAAATTAAAATTTAAAACAAAAAGAATTTTTGAAGAAGAGAGGGAGAATTTTCGAAAATTAGAGAGGGAAAAGTAGTTAGGTGGTTTTGAAAAAGATAAGAAACAAACAAAAAGTTAGTTAGTTGATTGAAAAAGATTTGAAATCAAATTTTGAAAAAGATAAGAAGATAAGAAGTTAGATAAGATATTTTGAAATTAAATTTTGAAAAAGATAAAATTTTGAAAAAGATAAGATAAAAGATAAAATAAAAGTTTTAAGAAAAAGATATTTTGAAAAAGATTTAATTTTTAAAAAGACTTAACTAACAAGAAACTACAAGATAAGATTCTAGAATTTAAAGATTGAACCTTTCTTAACAAGAAAGTAACAAACTTCAAATTTTTGAACCAATCACATTAATTGTTAGCATATTTTCGAAAATATCAAATAAAGATAAGAAAAAGATTTTGAAGATATTTTGAAAAAGATTTTTGACATTTTCGAAAAATAGAAAAAAATGAAAAAGATATGATTTTTGAAAAAGATTTTAAAAAGATAAGATTTTTAAAATTGAAATTTTGACTTGACTTGTAAGAAACAACTAATTTTAAAAATTTTTGACCAAGTCAACCCAAAATTTCGAAAATTTGGAGGAAAATAGGGAAAAGATATTTTTTTGATTTTTGAATTTTTAAAGAAAAACACAAAAATGACCCAAAACATGAAAATTTTGGATCAAAACACAAGATGCATGCAAGAATGCTATGAATGTCAAGATGAACACCAAGAACACTTTGAAGATCATGATGAACATCAAGAACATAATTTTGAAAAATTTTTTTGATGCAAAGAAAACATGCAAGACACCAAACTTAGAAATCTTTAATGCATGGAAAATATGAATGCAAAAATGCACATGAAAAACAACAAAAGACACAAAACAAGAAATCATCAAGATCAAACAAGAAGACTTGTCAAGAACAACTTGAAGATCATGAAGAACACTATGAATGCATGAGATTTTCGAAAAAAATGCAAGAAAAATTTTAAAAGCATGCAATTGACACCAAACTTAAAAATTAACACAAGACTCAAACAAGAAACACAAAATATTTTTAATTTTTATGATTTTCTAATTTTTTTGTATTTTTATAAAAAAATTTTTTTTTCGAAAATAAAGTTTGGAAAAAGGAAAAATAAAAGAAAAATTTTTGAAAAAGATTTTGAAAAGAAAATTACCTAATCTGAGCAACAAGATGAACCGTCAGTTGTCCATACTCGAACAATCCCCGGCAACGGCGCCAAAAACTTGGTGGACGAAATTGTGATCCATGTTCTAATTATTTTGAGATGAAGGCTTCTAAGGGGCAGCAGCTGAATTCACAACTCCGTTCAACTAACCAGCAAGTGTACTGGGTCGTCCAAGTAATAAACCTTACGCGAGTAAGGGTCGAATCCACAGAGATTGTTGGTATGAAGCAAGCTATGGTCACCTTGTAGATCTCAGTTAGGGAGATTAAAGGGTAATTGTGATTATTGGAATAATAAATAAAAAGGAATAATAAAAGGGATAGAATACTTATGCAGATTCATTGGTGGGAGTTTCAGATAAGCGGATGGAGATGCTGTAGAGCCCAAGGACGCCTGCTCTCCTATTGCTTCTACTCAATCCTTCTTACTCCTTTCCATGGCAAGCTTTGTATAGGAGTTCACCATCAACTGTGGCTACTTTCTTCCTCTCGGGGAAATATCCTGTGCGGCTGTCACTCGCACAGCTAACCAGTCTGGAGGCATCACCCATGGCTGATGGCTACATCCCATCCTCGCAGTGAAAACTAATGCTCACGCACTCTGTCACAGTACGGCTAATCACCGGTTGGTTCCCTCCCCTACTGGAATAGAATCCCTCTTTTGCGTCTGTCACTAACGCCCAGCAGGTTACAAGTTTGAAGCACGTCACAGTCATTCATTACCGGAATCCTACTCGGAATACCACAGACAATGTTAGACTTTCCGGATTCCCAGGATCCTACTCGGAATACCACAGACAAGGTGAGACTTTCCGGATCCTCATAAATGCCGCCATCTATCTAGCTTATACCACGAAGATTCTGTTGGGGAATCTAAGAGATACGCATTCAAGCTCTGTTGCATGTAGAACGGAAGTGGTTGTCAATCGCGCGCGTTCATAAGTGAGAATGATAATGATATTCACTTTAATCATTATATTCATCATGTTCTTGGGTACGAATGAATATCTTGGAATAAAACTAAGATAGCATTTGAATAAAAGAAGCTAGAATTTCATTAATACTTGAGGTACAGCAGAGCTCCACACCCTTAATCTATGGTGTGCAGAAACTCCACCGTTGAAAATACATAAGCAAAGGGTTCAGGCATGGCCGAATGGCCAGCCCCCAGAACGTGATCACAGGATTCAGAATCAATCCAGGATGTCTAATACAATAGATAAATGTCCTATATATACTAGACTAGCTACTAGGGTTTACATGAGTAAGTAATTGATGCATAAATCCACTTCCGGAGCCCACTTGGTGCATGCTTGGGCTGAGCTTGATCAATCCACGAGTAGAGGCATTTCTTGGCGTCAAACTCCAGGTTATGACGTGTTTTGGGCGTTCAACTCCGGATCATGACGTTTTTCTGGCGTTTAACTCCAGACAGCAGCATGAACTTGGCGTTTAACGCCAAGTTACGTCGTCATTCTTCGAATAAAGTATGGACTATTATATATTGCTGGAAAGCCCTGGATGTCTACTTTCCAACGCAGTTGAGAGCGCGCCAATTGGAGTTCTGTAGCTCCAGAAATCCATTTCGAGTGCAGGGAGGTCAGATTCCAACAGCATCAGCAGTCCTTTTGTCAGCCTTCATCAGAGTTTTGCTCAAATCCCTCAATTTCAGTCAGAATTTACCTGAAATCATAGAAAAACACACAAACTCATAGTAAAGTCCAGAAATGTGAATTTTAACATAAAAACTAATGAAAACATCCCTAAAAGTAGCTTAAACTTACTAAAAACTATATAAAAACAATGCCAAAAAGCATATAAATTATCCGCTCATCAGTGACATTGATGGTGATGGAAAAACAAAAAGCTTATGCTTTTACCACACCAAACTTAAAATATTGCTCGCCCTCGAGCAAGAGAAGAAAGAAGAGAAGAAGAAAATGGAGGAGAGTGATGGGAGATGGATTCGGCAAAGGTATAGTAGAGGGGGTAGTGTTATGTGAAAATGGGGTGGAATGGAGGGGTTTATATAGGGAGAGGGGAGAGGGAAGGTTCGGCCATTTAGGGTGGGATTGGGGGGGAAATGTTTTTGAATTTTGAAGGTAGGTGGGGTTTATGGGGAAGAGTGGATGGATGTGAGTGGTGAATAGGTGATTGGGAAGAGAGATTGAGGTGATTGGTGAAGGGTTTTTGGGAAGTGTGACATGGGGAAGAGTAAAATAGGATTAGAAGGTAAGGTGGGAATATAGTAGGTGGGGATCCTGTGGGGTCCACAGATCCTGAGGTGATCCTGTGGGGTCTGCACCAAATAGGCATGTAAAATGCCTTTGCACACCATTCTGGCGTTTAAACGCTGAGTGGTGCACATTCTGGGCGTTCAACGCCCACATGTAACATGTTTCTGGCGTTGAACGCCAGTTTCATGCTTGTTACTGGCGTTCAGCGCCAGCTTTTCCTCTAGGCACATTCTTGGCGTTCAGCGCCAGAATGTTGCTTGTTTCTGGCATTCAGCGCCAGATTCATGCTCTGTTCTGGCGTTGAACGCCAGTCTGTACTTCCTCTAGGGTGTGATTTTTCTTCTGCTATTTTTTTGATTCTGTTTTTAATTTTTATATTTTTTTCGTGACTCCACATGATCATGTACCTAATAAAACACAAAATAACAATAAAATAAAATAAAATAAAAATTAGATAAATAAAATTGGGTTGCCTCGCAACAAGCGCTTCTTTAATGTCAATAGCTTGACATTGTGCTCTCATGGAGCCACAAAGGTGATCAGGTCAATGTTGTATAGTCCCAACACCAAACTTAGAGTTTGGATATGGGATCTTGACACCAAACTTAGAGTTTGGTTGTGGCCTCCCAACACCAAACTTAGAGTTTGACTGTGGGGGCTCTTCTTGACTCTGAACTGAGAGAAGCTCTTCATGCTTACTCTCTTTTGTCACATAGGGATGGCCATGTGCCTTAAACACAAGGTAGTCCACATTCAATTGAAGGACTAATTCACCTCTGTTGACATCTATCACAGCTCCTGCTGTAGCCAGAAAAGGTCTTCCAAGGATGATGCATTCATCATCTTCCTTCCTAGGGTCTAAGATTATGAAATCAGCAGGGATGTAAAGGCCTTCAACCTTTACTAACACGTCCTCCACTATTCCATAAGCTTGTCTTAATGACTTGTCTGCCAATTGTAATGAGAACAAGGCAGGTTGTACCTCAATGATCCCCAACTTCTCCATTATAGAGAGTGGCATAAGATTTATCCCTGACCCCAGATCACATAGAGCCTTTTCAAAGGTCATGGTGCCTATGGTACAAGGTATTAAGAACTTGCCATGATCTTGTTTCTTTTGAGGTAAAATTTGCTGAATCCAGGTATCCAGTTCACTAATGAGCAAGGGAGGTTCACTTTCCCAAGTCTCATTACCAAACAACGTAGCATTCAACTTCATGATAGCTCCTAAATATTTAGCAACTTGCTCTCCAGTCACATCTTCATCCTCTTCAGAGGAAGAATAGTCTTCAGAGCTCATGAATGGCAGAAGGAGATTTAATGGAATCTCTATGGTCTCTATATGAGCCTCAGATTCCTTCGGATCCTTAATAGGAAACTCCTTCTTGCTTGAGAGACGTCCCAGGAGGTCTTCCTCACTAGGATTTTCGTCCTCCTCCTCCCTTGTGCATTCGACCATATTGATTACATCAATGGCCTTGCACTCTCCTTTTGGATTCTCTTCTGTATTGCTTGGGAGAATACTGGGAGGAGTTTCAATGATTTTCTTACTCAGCTGGCCCACTTGTGCCTCCAGATTTCTGATGGAGGATCTTGTTTCACTCATGAAACTGAAAGTGGCCTTTGACAGATCAGAGACTAGATTGGCTAAATTAGAAGTGTTTTGTTCAGAATTCTCTGTCTGTTGCTGAGAAGATGATGGAAAAGGCTTGCCATTGCTCAGCCTATTGCGTCCACCATTGTTAAAGCCTTGTTGAGGCTTTTGTTGATCCTTCCATGAGAAATTTGGATGATTTCTCCATGATGAGTCACCCATGTAATTAACCTCTGCCGTGGCAGGGCTCTCAGGATCATAAGCTTCTTCAGAAGCTGCCTCTTTAGTACTGTTGGATGCATGTTGCCATCCATTCAGATTTTGAGAGATCATGTTGACCTGTTGAGTCAACACTTTGTTCTGAGCCAATATGGCATTTAGGGGATCAATTTCAAGAACTCCTTTCTTCTGAGGTATTCCATTATTCACGAAATTCCTCTCAGAAGTGTACATGAATTGGTTGTTTGCAACCATGTCAATGAGTTCTTGAGCCTCTTCAGGCGTTTTCTTTAGGTGAATAGATCCACCTGCAGAATGGTCCAATGACATTTTCGAAAATTCAGATAGGCCATAATAGAATATATCTAATATGGTCCATTCTGAAAACATGTCAGATGGACATCTTTTGGTCAGCTGCCTGTATCTTTCCCAAGCTTCATAGAGGGATTCACCATCTTTTTGTTTGAAGGTTTGAACATCCACTCTCAGCTTGCTCAGCTTTTGAGGAGGAAAGAATTTATCCAAGAATGCAGTGACCAGCTTATCCCAGGAGTCCAGGCTATCCTTGGGTTGTGAATCCCACCATATTCTAGCTCTGTCTCTTACAGCAAAGGGGAAAAGCATGATTCTGTAGACTTTAGGATCAACTCCATTCGTCTTTACAGTCTCACAGATCTGCAAGAACTCAGTTAAAAACTGATAAGGATCTTCAGATGGAAGTCCATAAAACTTGCAGTTTTGTTGCATTAAGGCAACTAGCTGAGGTTTCAGCTCAAAGTTGTTGGCTCCAATGGCAGGAATGGAGATGCTTCTTCCATCAAATTTGGATGTTGGCTTTGTGAAGTCACCAAGCATTCTCCTTGCATTATTATTATTTTCGGCTGCCATCTCCTTCTCTTGTTCTAATGTTTCTGAAAGGTTACCTTTAGATTGTTGTAACTTAGCTTCTCTTAATTTTCTCTTCAGAGTCCTTTCAGGTTCTGGATCAATCTCAACAAGAGTGCCTTTATCCTTGTTCCTGCTCATATGAAAGAGAAGAAATCAAGAAAAGAAAGAGAAATCCTCTATGTCACAGTATAGAGATTCCTTTATGTTAGTAGAAGAAGAAAGGGGAGAAGAGTAAAGAAGAATGGGTTCGGATATTTAGATGGAGAGAGGTGAAGAGAAGTGTTAGTAAATAAATAATTAAATAGAATAAGAAAAGAGAGGGGAAATTTCAAAAATAATTTTGAAAAAGGGATTAGTAATTTTTGAAAATTAAAGATAAGATAAGATTAAAATTAAAATTTAGAACAAAAAGAATTTTTGAAAAAGAGATGAGATATTTTCGAAAATTAGAGAGGGAAGAGTAGTTAGGTGGTTTTGAAAAAGATAAGAAACAAACAAAAAGTCAAAGAGTTAGTTGAAAGGGATATTAAAATCAAATTTGAAAAGATAAGAAGATAAGAGGTTAGATAAGATATTTTGAAATCAAATTTTGAAAAAGATAAAATTTTTGAAAAAGATAAGATAAAAGATAAAAAGATTTAATTAAAAAATTTGAAATTACTTACTTCACTAACAAGAAACTACAAGATAAGATTCTAGAACTTAAAGATTGAACCTTTCTTAACAAGAAAGTAACAAACTTCAAATTTTTGAATCAATCACATTAATTGTTAGTGTAATTTTGAAAATATGATATAAAGATAAGAAAAAGATTTTGAAAAATATTTTGAAAAAGATTTTTGAAATTTTCAAAAAATGGAAAAAAAATGAAAAGATATAATTTTTGAAAAAAAGATTTTGAAAAGATAGGATTTTTAAAATTGAAATATTGACTTGACTTGTAAGAAACAACTAATTTTTAAAAATTTTTGACCAAGTCAACCCAAAATTTCGAAATTTTGGAGGGAAATAAGGAAAAGATATTTTTTGATTTTTGAATTTTTAAAGATGAGAGAGAAAAACATAAAAATGACCCAAAATATGAAAATTTTGGATCAAACACATAATGCATGCAAGAATACTATGAATGTCAAGATGAACACCAAGAACACTTTGAAGATCATGATGAACATCAAGAACATAATTTTGAAAAATTTTTGATGCAAAGAAAACATGCAAGACACCAAACTTAGAAATTTTTAATGCTTGAAAAATATGAATGCAAAGATGCACATGAAAAACAACAAACAACACAAAACAAGAAATCATCAAGATCAAACAAGAAGACTTGTCAAGAACAACTTGAAGATCATGAAGAACACTATGAATGCATGAAATTTTCGAAAAATGCAAGAAAAATTTTTAAAGCATGCAATTAACACCAAACTTAAAAATTGACTTAAGACTCAGACAAGAACACAAAATATTTTTGATTTTTATGATTTTCTAATTTTTTGGATTTTTATTAAATTTTTTTCGAAAATTTTTTTTGGAAAAACGAAAAAGAAAAATTTTGAAAAAGTTTTTGAAAAGAAAATTACCTAATCTGAGCAACAAGATGAACCGCCAGTTGTCCATACTCGAACAATCCCCGGCAACGGCGCCAAAAACTTGGTGGACGAAATTGTGATAAAAGAGTTCCAGGCACTGTTAGAGAAGCTCACAACTCCGTTCAACTTAACCAGCAAGTGTACTGGGTCGTCTAAGTAATAAACCTTACGTGAGTAAGGGTTGATCCCACAGAGATTGTTGGTATGAAGCAAGCTATGGTCACCTTGTAAATCTCAGTTAAGCAGATTAATTGATTTATGATGATTTCGAAAATAATAAATAAACAGAAAATAAAATAGGATAAAAATACTTATGTAAATCAATAGTGGGAATTTCAGATAGGCGTGTGGAGATGCTAGAATCCTTTCTTATCTCTACTTTCTTATTACATTCATCCAATCCTTCTTACTCCTTTCCATGGCAAGCTATATGTAGGGCATCACCATCATCAATGGCTACTTTCAATCCTCTCGGGAAAATGGTCCTATGCGCTGTCACTGCACGGCTAATCGTCTGGAGGCATCACCTTTGTTGATAGCTACATCCCATCCTCTCAGTGAAAATGGTCCATTTGTCATCACGCCCAGCCTTCAGGAGTTTGAAGCTCGTCACAGTCCTTCAACACCGGAATCTTACTCGGAATACCACAGACAAGGTTTGACTTTCCAGATTCCCGGAATCCTACTCGGAATACCACAGACAAGGTTAGACTTTCCGAATCCCCATGAATGCCGCCATCTATCTAGCTTATACCACGAAGATTCTGTTGGGGAATCTAAGAGATATGCGCCCGGCCTAGAGTAGAACGGAAGTGGTTGTCAGTCACACGCGTTCATAGGTGAGAATGATTATGAGTGTCACAAATCATCACATTCATCAAAGTATTGTGAAACATATATCTTGGAATAGGAATAAAAGAGAATTGAATAGAAAGTAATAATAATTGTATTAAATCTTGAGGTACAGCAGAGCTCCACACCCTTAATCTATGGTGTGTAGAAACTCCACCGTTGAAAATACATAAGTGAAAGGTTCAGGCATGGCCGAATGGCCAGCCCCCTAAAACATGCTCAATGGCCTCCTAAGATGAAGAATAAAACAAAACTGAGACCAAAGATGAAACGTGGTCAAAAGACGACTAATACACTAGTAAAAAGTCTTATTTATACTAAACTAGCTACTAGGGTTTACATGAGTAAGTAATTGATGCATAAATCCACTTCCGGGGCCCACTTGGTGTATGTTTGGGCTGAGCTTGATCTATCCACGAGCTGAGGCTTTTCTTGGAGTTGAACTCCAACTTATAACGTGTTTTGGGCGTTCAACTCCGGATCATGACGTGTTTCTGGCGTTTAACTCCAGACAGCAGCATGTACTTGGCGTTCAACGCCAATTTACGTCATCAATTTCCGAATAAAGTATGGACGATTATATATTGCTGGAAAGATCTGGATGTCTACTTTCCAACGCCGTTGAGAGCGTGCCAATTGGAGTTTTGTAGCTCCAGAAAATCTATTTCGAGTGCAGGGAGGTCAGATTCCAACAGCATCAGCAGTCCTTTTGTCAGCCTTTTTCAAAATTTTGCTCAAGTCCCTCAATTTCAGCTAGAAATTACCTAAAATCACAGAAAAACACACAAACTCATAATAAAGTCCAGAAATGTGAATTTAACATAAAAACTAATGAAAACATCGCTAAAAGTAGCTTGAACTTACTAAAAACTACCTAAAAACAATGCCAAAAAGTGTATAAATTATCCGCTCATCAGAGTCCAACCTCATACATTCTCCCAATGAGTTGTGTGGGTAGCTCATGGCCTTAAACACATTTAATGTCAATTTCTCATCATGTAGTCTAAGGACAAGTTCACCTTTTTGGACATCAATAAGGGCTCCAGCAGTGGCCAAGAATGGCCTTCCCAGAATGATGGAAGTATTAGTTGCTTCCTCCATGTCTAATACCACAAAATCTGCTAGAAAGATGAAATCCCCCACTTTCACTAACAAATTTTCTACTATCCCATAGGGAAACTTGAATGATCTGTTTGCCAGTTGTAACGCCATTCTTGTTGGTTTAGCTTCCTCAATCTTCATTTCTTTCATCATTGCTAGAGACATTAGATTTATGCTGGCTCCTAGATCACATAAAGGCTTTTCTACAGTGATTTCCCCAATGATACAAGGAATTTGGAAGCTTCCAGGGTCCTTCAATTACTGGGGCAATTTGTGTTGGATGATGGCACTGCATTCCTCTATGAGTACTACAGTCTCATTGTTCTTCCAGCTTCTCTTTTTGGTCATCAACTCCTTCAAGAACTTGGCATAGAGTGGCGTTTGCTCTAGTGCCTCAGTGAAGGGTACGTTTATTTGTAATTTTTTGAATATTTCCAAGAATTTTGAGAATTGGTTGTCCTCCCCCTTCTTCTTTAATTGTAATCATTGGGGGTATGGAGCTTTTGGGAGACATGATCTGGGCGCTTCTCCTTCTTCGTGTGGCTTAGGGGTTGAGGGTTGAGCCTCCTCATGTCCCTTGTTTTCTTCACCCAGTTTCTCCTCTGGTGATTGCTTGTGCGTCTCCTTCAGTTCCTTTCCACTTCTGAGGGTGATGGCTCGACATTCCTCCTTTGGCATTGACTTAATATTGTAGCAAATGTTGTGTCCAGGAACATGCTTGAATAAGAATTCAATCTGTGTTTCCAGTTTCTTGATGGTAGCATCTTGATTCTGCATATTAGATTGCACTTCTTCCCGGAAAGCTTTGCTATATTGAATGTCCTTGCATAGGCTTTCAAGTAGAGCCTCAATTTTTAAGAGCCTCTCCTCTGTCAATGATGGTGGGTTGAGAATAGATGGTTGAGAAGGTTGGTTAGATGGATGTTGGTAATATCTCTGTGAGGTGTTTTTATGAGTAGCATTGTTGTTGGAGTTGAAGTTGTGGCGTCTCTGATCCTGCCCTTGGTCTTGTTGATTTCCCCATCCAAAGTTGGGGTGATTCCTCCATCCAGAGTTGTAAGTTTTGGAGTATGGATCATGGACTTGTCTAGTGAGTTTCCCACATAGTTGGCTTGCTCCCAGTCACCTTCTTCTCCTATGTTTACTCCTTCTTGAGTTGGTGATGAGGTGATGGCTGCTGCAACTTGGTTCTCTTCCACCTTCTTGGTGAGATCTACAAGCTACTTGGTGATTATCTTGTTTTGGGCTAACAGTGCATCCATGTGGTTCAGCTCTATTACTCGTCTAGTGTTACTTCTTTCGGAGGCATAGAAGTAGTCATTCTCAGCAACTGTTTCAATGACATCTATGGCTTCTTCAATTGTTTTCTTCTTGTTTAAAGAGCCTCCTGATGAATGATCCACAGCCTTCTTTGACTCATAGGAAAGACCTTCATAGAAGATGTGAAGTTGAACCCACTCATTAAACATCTCTGGTGGGCATCTCCTTGTTAGATCCTTGAACCTTTCCTAAGCTTTATAAAGTGTCTCCCCATCTTGCTGTCTGAACGTCTGCACTTCAGTTCTCAATCTATTGATCCTTTGAGGGGGGTAAAACCTTGCCAAAAACTTGTTCACTACCTCTTCCCAATTGGTCAAGCTCTCCTTTGGAAAGGATTCAAGCCACTTGGATGCCTTGTCCCTGAGTGAAAAGGGGAACAAGAGCTACCTATAGACATCGGGGTGGACTCCATTGGACTTCACCGTGTCACAAATCCTCAAGAAGGTGGTCAAGTGTTGGTTAGGGTCTTCTTGAGCACCTCCTCCAAATGAGCAATTATTTTGCACCAAAGTGATGAGCTAGGGTTTTAACTCAAAATTGTTGGCATGTATGGTGGGTTTCTGAATGCTGCTCCCACAGTTTCTGAGATTATGGTTGATATAGGATCCGAAGACCCTCTTTTCATGCCCAGCCCGGTTTGCATGGCCTTCTCTGGCATGATTATGAGCTTCTTCTTCATGTTTATTCTCCAAATTCTCTTCCATGTTGGGTTTAAAATACTCTTCCTCTGCTTCCTCAGCACCAATAATCCTTTTTCCTCTTGTTTCCCTTCATCGTCTCCAAAGGGTTCTTTCAAGTTCTGAATCAAAGGATGTTGAAGCTCCTTCTCTTCTCCCTGTCATACAACAAACAGATTGCACAACAGGAGGTATAGTGAAGATTATTCTTGTTAGAATGATTGTTAGTGTGAGTGATGTAATTTATCAAACAGTTAGTGGGTTAGTGAGCTGAATTATGATCAACTAAGAAAAAGAGAACAGAAAATAGAGAAGGTATAAGGGGTGAGGAAGAAATTAAAAATGAACTAAGGTAAATTGACTGAATAATACAAAACGAATAACAAAACATATAAAAAAAATTCTCAATCTAGTGATCTTCTAACTTAATCATTGTTGATTCAAAATCAATCCCCGGCAACGGCGCCATAAACTTGACGCATGAAAACTTGTCTCTCAACAAATTTCCCTTCGGTAAGTATACCGAATTATCGTCAAGTAAAACTCACAATAGAGTGAGGTTGAATCCCACAAGGATTGATTGGTCAAGCAACTTTAGTTAGAAGAATATGCTAGTTGAGCTAAACAGAATTGAGATTGAGATGCAGAAATTTAAATGACTAGAAAGTAAATAACAGAAATTAAAGTGCAGAATCTTAAATGGGGAGTTGGGATAATGAGCAGGAATTTAAATGGCAAAAAGTAAATAGAATGGGTAAGATCAGAAATGGGGATATCATTAGGTTTAGGAGATGTTGCATTCTCCGAATCAAATTCATTCTCATTTCTTCCTCAATCAATGCATTCATTAATCTTCTTGGCAATTGATGACAAGTCATCTTAGCCTAGTTTCACTAGTCTTTTTCTTTATTTTCATTAGGTTTTATGCACTTTCTTGCATTCTAAGTAAGTGATTTGGAATGAAAATGCATGACTTCTTTAAATCAAATAACCACCATTTAATTGATGCTAAATCATGAGGTTTGGGCTAAAATTAAGTGATTTTTAATGATTTGTAAACCTTGTGAATTTGGTGATACTTTGATTGGTTGTTTTGATTTCTTATAGGTGAAGAAAAGAAGAAAAGAAGAAAGCATGGCTTAAGAAGTGTGGCTCAAGGAAAAGAAAAGTGTGGCAAAGAACATGAGGAAGCGTGGCACATGAAAGGAGCACAACAAAAAAAGTTCCAAGGAAGCAATGTTTCAATGCTCTGCTCACTTTGTGAGCTGAGCACAATTTGAAGCCAAGAAACAAGGAAAGGAAAAACAATGCTCAGCTCACCAAGTGAGCATTATTGGGCATTCATCAAAAGAAATTCAACGAAATTATTTGTCAAATGCCTTCTCCAAGAGTCGAACCAAGAACCAAGGGGGAGTGGGGATGCGCTACTCACAAGGAAAATAAGCCAAGAATTGGCCAAAAGCATCCTCCAAGGTTTGAACTAAGCACCTCAAGGAAGAAAGGAGAGAGAAGCGCTACTTCCTTCACAAGGAAAAATCCAGCGCATGCTTCCCTCAAGTTTCGAACCAAGGACCCCTCTTTGAAGGAATTAATGCTCAGCTCACTTGGTGAGCAGAGCGCTACTCATGGTGCACCTCATACAAACATGACACGGCTAGGAAGCAGGATGCGCGCAGGACGTGCGCACAAGACCTCAATGCTCAACTCAACTTGTGAGCTGAGGATTCCCCTGGTGCCTTCCCCAACATTGCACGCTACAAGGGAACCCACACACAAGGCCTCAATGCTCAGCTCAACTTGTGAGCTGAGCATCCTCCTTGGAGCAATTTTCACATAGGCCAAAATTCAACCAAAAATCTATTTACATTCAATTCCTCACCAATTGAACCAAGGCCATCTAGATCCTCAAATCCAAAGCAAGCTAAGCCCATTATCATCACTTAAAGGCACAAGGATCAATTAGCTTAGGAATTTATTTTAATTGTAATTTGTTTAGAATTTAATTTTCATTTTTCAGCCTATAAAAAGGCATTTGTTTCATTTTCAAAGGGGTTGGCTCTAATAGAGAGCATTGGGGGCTGGCTCCATCAGGGAGCAATAGGAGTAGGATAGAATAGCTCTCTCTTTTAATTTTCTTTTGAATTTTTGGATTGGGAAGGAATGAATTCTGTTTCATTCCTGATTTGAGATTCATCTTGTTCTTTTACTGCATAATTCAATTTTCAATTGCTGTTTTAAATCTTCTTCTTCTACAATCTGTTCCTTTACTTTTCTGCAATTATTCTCTTGTTGGATCAAGGAAGGACTTGAGATCTAGACTTGTTTTCTAGTCTCTTCCACTCCTGAGATCTTCAACCCTCTTTTAAATTGCTGCAAATTAAGCATCACTCATATTCTGTTCTTAAATTTTCAAAGCATTTTTACTCTTCTGTTTGAGATCTACCTTAATTCAATTCATCTTCTACTTGTCTGTTTATTGCAATTCACTTGTTCTTGTTTAAATTCTGCAATCCCAATTCCCAATCCCCTTTACATTTAATGCAATTTACATTTCTTGCAATTTAAGTTTCAGCTATTTTACTTTCTTGTTCTTTAGGTTACTTGCAATTTTACTTTCTGCATCTTTTAAATTCCTTGCAATTTACTTTCTGTTGGGCACATTTCACACAATTCACTAAATGTTAGCTTGACTAAACTAATCACCCACTAAAGTTGATTGATCCATCAATCCCTGTGGGATCGACCTCACTCTAAGTGAGTTTTACTACTTGATACGACCCGGTACACTTGCCGGTGAGTTCTAGGTGTTTTGGAAATTCGTTTTTCCAAAAAAATACCATCAGTAATCTTAAGTGATTGGATCCCAATTCCTTAGCAATCCAATCTCTCTAAACTTGAACAATTGCCCAATTCCTTGATTTAATTGCTCATGGGAAGAGATGAAAGTGTGGTCACTGATTATACCACATGTATTTCCAAATCAAAGTGTTGGGAGGATTAAATGTCACAATATCCATCCAAACCCCAATTTGGTCCAACATGAGAAAGCATTTCTAGCATGATTTCCTCATCCCTTTTCCAAGGTTCAAAGGAGATCCAATTATGGAGAGTTTCTTTTCCAAGACAACTAAACAATTGAATTAAGATCGAAAGCTTTCTAGTAAGATCAAGAGAAAGGAAAGAAGAAGAAGAATGAAAACTATAATTGATCCATCAAATTACAACAGAGCTCCCTAACCCAATGAAAGGGGTTTAGTTGTTGATAGCTCTAGGAATCAAAAATGGCAGAAAAGAAGAATCCATGCTAGAAGTACAGAAAAGTAAATATGAAGAGAGTAGTTCCCAAAAGTGCTAAACCTCTCTCTAGTTCAAAACTACTCCTATTTATACTACCCCTCATAATCTTCTAGTTAGTTCTTCAAGTCTTGGATGTGGGCTCTGGACCTTGAGTTGAAGCAATTCTCATCTTTATTGGGCCCAGCTTGCAGAGAAATAAGAATTAGGCTTGGGCATTTAGTGAGATTAATGTTGGCTAATATTTTGAGTGCAAGAACGTTAGTGGCATTCACTTTTTCCATTAACGTTCCACCCTTATATACCCACGTTAATTCCAACGTTAGAAATCTTAACGTGACTTCTAACGTTTCTTACTCAATCTTTGGCCAACGTTAATGGGACTCACTTTTCCCATTAACGTTGGCTTGTGCCCCTTTTCGCAAACGTTAATGGGAATCACTTTTCCCATTAACGTTGCTTGCCTCTTGCCCCTACGTTAGATCTCATGTTAGCTTGGCTTACGTAGCTCTTAACGTGGGTCTCTATCACCTTCGAGAGCGTTAGTGACACTCACATTTGTCACTAACGCTCCAATTGCCTTAAGTTCCTACGTTAGAACCCACGTTAACTAAGTTAACTAAGTTAACTAAGTTAACGTGGCTCTTAACTTAGTAATGAAGCCATCTCCCAACGTTAGTGACAAAAGTGAGTGTCACTAATGTTGGTTCTTTGAATTCAACTCCACGTTAACTCTCACGTTAACAATCTTAACGTGAGAGTTAACGTAGGCAATGTTAATGATCCAATGTTAGTGACAAAAGTGAGTGTCACTAACGTTGGTGTTGTTGATCCTCTTCCACGTTAGAGTTCATGTTAACTAAGTTAACGTGACTCTGAACGTGGGGCATTGCCTAGTTTCCCAACGTTAGTGGTGTTCACTTTTACCACTAACGTTGAGGAGAAACGTTATTGGAGTTCATGTTTCTCGTTAACGTGGAGTCCTCTTTTTCTTCTACGTTAAGTACCACGTTAACTTAGTTAACGTGGCTCTTAACATAAGCTATGAATGGCTTCGCAGTCGTTATTGGTGATCACTTTTCTCATTAACATTGCAAGCTCTTTGCCATCCCACGTTAGTAGTCACGTTAACTAAGTTAATGTGAATGCTAACGTGGTTCTTCCATGCTTCATTTGTCCTGAAATCAAGCAATTAAAGTGCATCAAAGCTCTAGCTAGAGTCATGAGATTATGCATCATCAAATTCTCATGCAATTCTGGAAAAAAACTCATGAAATCATGCAAAATTCACAATAGTTGCTTAAATGAAGGTGTAAGTGTATTTTCACCCAAAACTTGCCTTATTCACTAGGAAAATGCATGAAACTACCCTAAAACAGTAAAGAAAAGGTCAGTGAAACTGGCCTAGATGCCCTGGCATCAAGGCTCCATAAGAGCCCACTGTCAAGCTATTGACATTAAAGAAGCGCTTATTGGGAGGCAACCCAATTTTATTTATCTATGTTATTTTATGTTTTCTTTAGGTTGATGATCATGTAGAGACATAAAAACAACTGCAAAATTCAAAGCAAATTCAAAAATAGCATTAAAAACAGCACACCTTGGAGGATAAGCTTACTGGCATTTAAACGCCAGTAAGAGTAGCAGAATAGGCGTTAAACGCCTAGCCTGGCACCATTCTGGGCATTTAACGCCAGAAATGGGCACCAGACTGGCGTTTAACGCCAGAACAGAGCATCAAGTTGGCGTTAAACGCCAGAAATAAGCAACAGCTTGGCGTTAAACGCCAGGATAGGTATAAAAGTTGGCGTTTAATGCCAGAAACAGGCAACATTCAGGCGTTAAATGCCAGAATTGCACTCTAAGAGCGTTTTTACACGCCTAATTGGAATAGGGATGAGAAGTCCTTGACCCCTCAAGATATGTGGACTCCACAGGATCCCCACCTACCCCACCTCTCTCTCTCTCCTCCTCACACATCTCTATAACACTCTACCTAAAACACCACTCACCTATCAAATCCTATCCTCTTCCCTATATTCTCTTCACTATCACCTCCACATTGGTGCACGAAATTGTGATCATCAATGGCGCCATCAACATGGTACGCTCAATTGCAATCTCAACTCTTTATCACAACTTCGCACAACTAACCAGCAAGTGCACTGGGTCGTCCAAGTAATAAACCATACGTAAGTAAGGGTCGATCCCACGGAGATTGTTGGTATGAAGCAAGCTATGGTCATCTTGTAAATCTCAGTCAGGCGGACTCAAATGGTTATGGAGGATAACATAAAACATAAAATAAAGATAGAGATACTTATGCAATTCATTGGTGAGAATTTCAGATAAGCGTATGGAGATGCTTTGTCCCTTCCGTCTCTCTGCTTTCTTACTGTCTTCATCCAATCCTTCTTACTCCTTTCCATGGCAAGCTGTGTGTTGGGTGTCACCGTTGTCAATGGATACAGTCCCGTCCTCTCAGTGAAAATGTTCAACGCGCTCTGTCACAGCACGGCTATTCAGCTGTCGGTTCTCGATCATGTTGGAATAGAATCCAGTGATTCTTTTGCGTCTGTCACTAACGCCCGACAATCGCGAGTTTGAAGCTCGTCACAGTCATTCAATCCTTGAATCCTACTCAGAATACCACAGACAAGGTTTAGACCTTCCGAATTCTCTTGAATGCCGCCATCAATTCTAGCTTATACCACGAAGATTCTGATTAAGGAACCCAAGAGATATCCACTCAATCTAAGGTAGAACGAAGGTGGTTGTCAGGCACACGTTCATAGGTGAAAATGATGATGAGTGTCACAGATCATCACATTCATCAAGTTAAGGAACAAGTGATTGCATTAATACTCGAGGTACAACAGAGCTCCACACCTTAATCTATGGTGTGTAGAAACTCCACCGTTGAAAATACATAAGAACAAGGTCTAGGCATGGCCGAGAGGCCAGCCCCTATGATCTAAGATAGCATAAGAATACTCAAAGATAGCTACCAAGATGAGAATACAATTGTAAAAGGTCCTATTTGTAGAGAACTAGTAGCCTAGGGTTTACAAAGATGAGTAAATTACATAAAAATCCACTTCCGGGCCCCCTTGGTGTGTGCTTGGGCTGAGCATTGAAGCATTTTTGTGTAGAGACTCTTCTTGGAGTTAAACGCCAGCTTTTGTGCCAGTTTGGGCGTTTAACTCCCATTCTTGTGCCAGTTCCGGCGTTTTATGCCAAAATTCTTGAGCTGACTTGGAACGCCTATTTGGGCCATCAAATCTCGGGCAAAGTATGGACTATTATCCATTGCTGGAAAGCCCAGGATGTCTAATTTTCAACGCAGTTGAGAGCGCATCAATTGGGCTTCTGTAGCTCCAGAAAATCCACTTTGAGTGCAGGGAGGTCAGAATCCAATAGCATCTGCATCATTTACTTATTTCTGTAAACCCTAATAACTAGCCTAGTATAAATAGGACCTTTTACTATTTTATTGGACATGCTGGGATCTTTTGATCATCTTTTGATCTCTTGATCACATTTTGGAGGATGTCCAGTCGGCCATGCCTTGACCATCATCACTTATGTATTTTCAACGGTGGAGTTTCTACACACCATAGATTAAGGTGTGGAGCTTTGCTATTCCTCGAGTATTAATGCAATTACTACTGTTTTATATTCAATTCATGCTTATTCTTGCTCTAAGATATCCATTCGCACACAAGAACATTATGAATGTGATGATTATATGACGCTCATCATCATTCTCAACCTATGAACGCGTGCCTGACAAAAACTCTCGTTCTTCATGCAAACGAGCTTGAATGCATATCTCTTAGCCTTCTGGTTCACTATCAGAGTCTTCGTGGTATAAGCTAGAATCATTTGGCAGCATTCTTGAGATCCGGAAAGTCTAAACCTTATCTGTAGTATTCTGAGTAGGATCTGGGATGGGATGACTATGACGAGCTTTAAACTCGCAAGTGTTGGGCGTGGTGACAGACGCAAAAGGATCAATGGATCCTATTCCAACATAAGTGAGAACCAACAGATGATTAGCCGTGTGGTGACAGCGTATTTGGACCATTTTCACTGAGAGGATGGACAATAGCCATGGCAACGGTGATCCCCTAACATACAGCTTGCCATAGAAAGGAGTATAAAGGATTGGATGAAGGCAGTAGGAAAGCAGAGATTCAGAAGGAATCACGCATCTCTATACGCTTATCTGAAATCCCCACAATGAATTGCATAAGTATCTCTATCTTTATTTTATGTTTTTTTATCTTTTAATTATCAAAACTCTATAACCATTTAAATCTGCCTGACTGAGATTTACAAGATGACCATAGCTTGCTTTAAGCCAACAATCTCTGTGGGATCGACCCTTACTCATGTAAGGTTTATTACTTGGACGACCTAGTGCACTTGCTGGTTAGTTGTACGAAGTTGTGAAAAAGAGTTGAGATTACAATTGTGCGTACCAAGTTGTTGGCGCCATTGAGATCACAATTTTGTACACCAACAGGGCTTTGTCAAAAGTGATCTTTCCAATAGGATATAGAAGATGAAAGCTCCCTATGTCTGGCATCTTCTTTGGTAGTTCATTCTGGACTAAAGCACTGCACTCATTGGTCAGTACCACAGTCTCATCTTTTGGCTCTGTTAAGGTAGCTATTGAGGCTCTTTTACCTCTGCAAGGAGTGGAAGAAAGCATGTACAAGGGAGAAAACATGAAGAAAACAAGGAAAAGCACACACAGCGAAGTGTGCATGCGCACAGCACTGTGTGCGTGCGCACAAGTGAGTATTTATATGTTTGGGTACGCACAGGCACCTGTGCGTACGCACAGGTCATCTTTCAGTCGAGTGTGCGGACGCACACGTCTGTGCGTCCGCACATGTCCCTGCACGTGATTGCATTAATGAAACATGTGTTGTGCGGATTTGGAGGCCTCTTGGCCCATTTTGGAAGGCTTGAAGGTTGAATTTGGATGCTATATGAAGGGGAACTCAACACATTTGAAGGCATGAGGACTTAGACATAATTTTCCATAGTTTTAATAGGAGTAGGAGTAGTGTAGATTAGGGAATTCTCTCTTAGGGTTTAGTTAGGGTTTGTAGCATTTTATACTTCAAGGATTGCTTTTGGATTTTGCAATTTACATTGTAAGTATTAATTGTCTCTTTCAATTACATTACTTGTTCTACACTTTCTTATATTTCCATTTCTCTTGTCAATATTTACTTTGCCTTGCTATTTTGGATTTCTAGTTGTTTAATTTGATGTTGATGGCTTTTATATGTTTGTTGAGTTGCTTTTATTGCTTTTGATCATTTATGGTTCATAACTTTCATTAATTTACCAATTTTGCCATGTTTTATGATTATGCCCATTAGGTGTTTGATGAAATTCCAATCTTAGTTTTGGGGTAATTTCCACCCCTTGGCTTGGGGAAAATGAGTCTATGAATTTCTAGAGCCATAATGTCCAACATTTAGTGACAATTCTTGGGTTGTTAGTTGTTATTGTTTCCACTAACACTAGCTTTTTACTAAGGTAACTAGTAAGTTAGCTAAGACTTGTAGATTGATAACAATTATGCTCACTTAACTTACTCTCCGATGTTAAGGGTTGACTTAGTGAGATTAATCGATCACAATTATCATAGTTGTGGTTATGGAAAGGAAGGGATTCCTTAACTCATCCTAAGTCAAGGTTGCATTTATGTTTTGAACCATCATTCCATCACTTTATAGTCTTACTTTTCCATATTACATACATAGTTCTTTTATTCCTTTATTAGTTTATTAATTGCAATTTTGCCTTGTTCTCTAATTCCTTTATTGCTTACTTCTTCATTGAAAACACCCCTTTGCTTCTCATAACCAAAATTGTACACTTGTTGTCACTAGTTCCTAGGGAGAACGACCCGAGAGTCGAAATACTCTCGGTTTATATTTGCTTTGTATTGTGACATCTTTAGAATTATAATTTGATTGATGATCAATTGTTGGGCTTGGACTATACTTGCAACGTCAATCCTATTTTTTAGTGTGAAAATCCAAACCCATGATCTTGGTCTCTTATCAAATTTTGGTGCCATTGCTGGGGAACTAGCGTCATAAGTGCTATATTTTGGTTGTTGTAAATATGTCCATAGTGTGAATACATACTTTTTGGGTTGTTTGCTTATTTTCGCTATTAATTACGATTTTTGTTTCTCTTGCAATTGATGTCTTTACTTTTTATTTCCTATTTTCTTTATGAGTTATCACGCTCTTAGTTTGGAGATTGGTTGTGATCATTTTGTAGGGATTGATGACTTTTATTTTGGATTGCATCATGGGTTTGGAGCATTGGTATGTGAAATTGTGATTCACACTTTTCACAACTCCGCATAGCTGACCAACAAGTGCACTGGGTCGTCCATGTAATACCTTACGTGAGTAAGGTCGATCCCACGGAGATTGACGACATGAAGCAAGCTATGGTCATCTTGTAAATCTCAGTTAGGCATATTCAAATGGTTATGAGGTTTTGATAAATAAAAAGATAAATAAAACATAAAATAAGATAGAGATACTTATGTAATTCATTGGTGGGAATTTCAGATAAGCGTTTGGAGATGCTTTGTTGCTTCTTAACATCTGCTTTCCTATTGTCTTCGTCCAATCATGCGCACTCCCTTCCATGGCAAGCTGTAAGTTGGTGGATCACCGTTGTCAATGGCTACCATCCGTCCTCTCAGTGAAAATGGTCCAGCTACGGTTCTCACCGCAGGGCTAATCATCTGTCGGTTCTCACTTGTGATGGAATAAGATCCATTGATCCTTTTATGCACTGTTACTGCGCCCAACAGTCGTGAGTTTGAAGCTCGTCACAGTCATCCCCTCCCAAATCCTACTCGGAATATCACAGACAAGGTTTAGACTTTCCGGATCTCAAGAATGCTAGCAATCGTTTCTAGCCTATACCACGAAGGTTCTAATCTCAATGATTTGAATGGTCTATTGTCAGGAGATGCTAGTCAAATGCATGGATTAGAGACCCAAGAGAATATACTCCAGCTGGCATCCAATGACTACGTTAAACATCATTTAGACCGCTTGTGGTTGTCAGGCACGTGGATCTTGGCTAAGCGAGTACTAAAGATAGTGAGTGATTGTCATGGGTCACCCCTTCAGTCTGACTTAACTGAATTAAGTATGAGAGTATGTCTTGGAGAAGAACTAGGCGTGAATTGAAAGAAAAACAATAGTACTTGCATTAATTCATGAGGAACAGTAGAGCCCCTCACCTTAATCTATGAGGTGTAGAAACTCCACCATTGAAAATATATAAGACCAAAAGTTCTAGGCATGGCCGAATGGCCAGCCTCTAAAAAGGGTTCGAAGAACTCCCAAAAGGTCAAAGACTCCGAATACAATAGTAAAAAGTACTATTTATACTAAACTATTAACTAGGTTTAGAGAAAATGAGTAGATAGTGCAGAAATCCACTTCCGGGGCCCACTTGGTGTGTGTTTGGGCTGAGCCTTGAAGCTTTCACATGCATAGGCCATCCTTGGAGTTTAACTCCAGCTTTGGTGCTAGTTCCGGCGTTTTACGCTAGAAAATGGTCTCTGGTGGGCGTTTGGACGCCAGTTTAGGCCATGAAATCTCGAGCAAAGTATGAACTATTATATATTGCTGGAAAGCCCAAGATGTCTACTTTCCAACACAATTGAGAGCACGCCAATTGGGCTTCTGTAGCTCCACGAAATCCACTTCGAGTGCAGGAGGGTCTGAATCCAACAGCATTTGCAGTCCTTTCTCAGCCTCTAAATTAGATTTTTGCTCAGGTCCCTCAATTTTAGCCAGAAAATACCTGAAATCACAGAAAAACACACAAACTCATAGTAAAGTCTAGAAATATGATTTTTGCATAAAAATTAATAAAATATACTAAAAAGTAACTAAAACATACTAAAAACTACCTAAAAACAATGCCAAAAAGCGTATAAATTAACCGCTCATCACAACACCAAACTTAAATTGGTTCTTGTCCCCAAGAAACTGAAAAACAAAATAGGATAAAAAGAAGAGAATATACAATAAATCTCAAAATATCAATGAAGCTTAGTTCTAATTAGATGAGCGGGGCTAGTAGCTTTTTTCTTCTGAACAGTTTTGGCATCTCACTTTATCCTTTAAAGTTCAAAATGATTGGTATCCATAGGAACTCAGAATTCAGATAGGGTTATTGATTCTCCTAGTTTAGTATATTGATTCTTGAACACACGTACTTATGAGTCTTGGCTGTGACCCTAAGCATCTTGTTTTCCAGTATTACCACCGGATACATAAATGCCACAGACACATAACTGGGTGAACCTTTTCAAATTGTGACTCAGCTTTGCTAGAGTCCCTAGTTAGAGGTGTCCAGAGTTTTTAAGCACACTCTTTTTGCTTTGGATCACGACTTTAACTACTCAGTCTCAAGCTTTTCACTTGGACCTTCATGACACAAGCACATGGTTAGGGATAGCTTGATTTAGCCACTTAGGCCAGGATGTTATTCCTTTGGGCCCTCCTATCCACTGATGCTCAAAGCCTTGGATCCTCTTTACCCTTACCTTTTGGTTTAAAGGGCTATTGGCTTTTTCTGCTTGCTTTTTCTTTTTCTTTCTTTTCTTTTTCTTTATTTTTCGCATTTTTTTCACAAGCTTTGTATTTTTCACTGCTTTTCCTTACTTCAAGAATCAATTTTATGATTTTTTAGAGTATCAATAACATTTCTCTTTGTTCAGCATTCTTTCAAGAGCCAACAATTTTAACATTCATAAACTTCACTATCAAAAATATGCACTCTTCAAGCACTCATTCAGAAAATAAAAAGTATTGCCACCACATCAAAATAATTAAACTAATTTCAAGATAGAATTCGAAATTTATGCACTTCTTATTCTTTTGCAATTAGAAACATTTTTCATTTAAGAAAGGTGAAGGATTCATGGGACATTCATTGCTTCAAGGCATAGACACTAGACACTAATGATCATGTAATAAAGACACAAACATAGACAAAACATAAAGCATAAGAAATGAAAAACAGAAAAAACAAATAACAAGGATATTAAAGAACTGGTGCACCTTAGTGATGGCGGCTAGTTCTTCTTCTTGAAGATCCTATAGAGTGCTTGAGCTCCTCATAATCTCTTCCTTACCTTTGTTGTTCCTCCCTCATGGCTCTTTGGTCCTCTCTCTAATTTCATGGAGGATGATGGAGTGCTCTTGATACTCCATCCTTAGTTGCTCCATGTTGAAACTCAATTCTCCTAAAGAGGTGTTGAGTTGCTCCCAATAGTTGTGTGGAGGAAAATACATCCCTTGAGGCATCTCAAGGATTTCTTGATGAGGGAATTCCTCATGCTCTTGTTGAGGTCCATGAGTGGGCTCTCTTGTTTGCTCCATCCTCTTTTTAGTGATCAAGGATCACCTATTTCTTGGCCACAACTTCATAGAAGTGGTCTTGATGGACCTTTGAGATGAATCTCTCCATCTCTCGTGACTCAAAGGTGGAAACAATTGCCTTCCCTTTCCTCTTTCTAGAGGTTTCTCCGGTCTTAGGTGCCATTAATGGTTATGGAAAAATAAAAAGCAACGGTTTTTTCCACACCAAACTTAAAAGGTTTGCTCGTCCTCGAGCAAAAGAAGAAAGAAAGGAGAAGAAGAATAAGAAATAGAGGAGAAGGAGGTGTGAGGGAATTCAGCCAAGGCGGTTAAGTATTGGAGATGTGTGAAATGGAAGTTGGTAAGGAGGGTTATTTATAGGGAAAGGGAGAGAGAGTAACCATGTGGAAAATCAGTGGGTTTGGGAGGGAAGTGGTTTAAATGATGGAAAATAGTGGATGGATGTGAGTGGTGAAGAGGTTGTGGGGAACAAGGTAGGATTTGATAGGTGAATGGTGTTTGGGGAAGGGTGTTATGGAAAGGTGTGAAGATGAATGAGAATGAGTTGGGGTAAGTAGGAATCCTATGGGGTCCACAGATCCTGAGGTGTGAAGGATTTCTCATTCCTACACCTTTCTAGCGTTTAAACGCCCTCTGTGTGGCATTTCTGGCATTAAACACCAGGCTGATGCCCATTTCTGGCATTAAACGCTAGTCTGGCTGCCAGTTCTGGCGTTTAACAGTCAGAATGCTGCCAGACTAGGCGTTTAAACGCCCATTCTGCTACCCTTACTGGCGTTTAACGCCAGCCAAACATTAGACACCCTTTTCTGGCGTTTAACGCCCAGAATGGTGTCAGACTGGGCGTTAAACGCCCACTTTGCCAGCCTTACTGCGTTTGAACGCCAGTAAACTCGCCCTCATTGGGTGTGCTAATTTTTTTTTTTTTGCTATTTTTGATTCCTGCTTTAATTCTACAGCTGTTGTTGTGACTCCACATGATCATCAACCTAAAGAAGACATAGACTAACAATGGAAAATAAAATGAAAGAGTAATTAATATAGTAAAATAAAATTGGGTTGCCTCCCAACAAGCACTTCTTTAATGTCAATATATTGACAGGAAGCTCTTACAGAGCTTCACAGGTGCTCAGCGCATGATTGTGGCCTCCCAACACCAAACTTAGAGTTTGAGTGTGGGGGCTCTGCTTAACTCTGTATTGAGAGAAGCTTTTCATGCTTCCTCTCCATGGTTACAGAGAAAGATCCTTGAACCTTGAACATAAGGTAGTCCTCATTCAGTTGCAGGACTAACTCTCCTCTGTCCACATCAATCACAGCCCTTGCTGTGGCTAGGAAGGGTCTTCCAGGGATGATGGATTCATCCTCATCACTCCCAGTGTTTAGAATTATGAAGTTAGCAAGGACCTAAAGGCCTTCAACCTTCACTAAGACATCCTCTACAAGTCCATAAGCCTATTTCATTGATTTGTCTGCCATCTCTAGTGAGATTCTTGCAGCTTGTACCTTAAAGCTCCCTAGTTTTTCCATTACAGAGAGTGGCATAAGGTTGATTCCTAGCCCCAGGTCACACAGATACTTTTCAAATGTCATGGTGCCTATGGTGCAAGGTATTAGGAACTTTCCGGGATCCTGTTTCTTTTGAGGTAATTGATGGTGTTTTTGAGGAAAACGAATTTCCAAACACACAACTCACTGGCAAGTATACCGGGTTGCATCAAGTAGTAATAACACACTTAGAGTGAGGTTGATCCCATAGGGATTGATGGATCAAGCAACTTTAGTGGGTGATTAGTTTAGTCAAACTAACATTGAAGTGAAATTGGATGAAATGTATGCTGCAGAATGTAAAATTTGCAGGGAAATTAAAGTTGCAGAAAGTAAATGGAACAGAAACTTAAAGAGCAAGAAATGTAAATTGCAAAAACTTAAATGACAAGAAATGTAAATTGCATCAAAAGTAAAGGGGGCTGGGTGATGAAAATTAAAAAAAGCAATAGATCCAAGCTTAGAGCAACTGCAGAGAATTAAATTTGCAGAAAAAGTAAATCAGATCATGAACAGAAATGTAAAATGCCAAACAAGTGCAGAAGAATTAAATTTCTTGAAAGTAAATTGAATTGGGTGCTGGGAATTAAAATTCAACAAGAAAATGTAAAGTGCAATCAATCAGAGAGCTAGAATATGAAATGGGATGCAGCAGATCTCATACAGAAAAGGAAAATTGCTTGAAGAAGAAACACAATGTAATTCAGCTCAATTGTAAAATTTAAAGAGACAAGATCTCACGGAATCAATGAGACTAGAAAATAAGTCTAGATCTCAATTTCTTCCTTGATTAAAGTAGAAAGCAGATTGAAGAAGAAAGACAGATGAAAGCAGTAAGAGAGTTTTGATTCAAATCCTTAATTTCTTGAATTATGCAGAAGAACCAAATAGAGACGTTGCAAATGGAGAATAAAAACAGAATTCGTTTCAATCTCAATCCAAGATTCAAATTCAAAGAAAGAAAAACTATAAGAGAGAGAGAGAGAGAGCAAAATGAAAACTAAAGAGTGCAAAACTCCCTATTGGAGCCAGCCTTCCCTAATGGAGCTCCTCCTTTACAAAGATGAAAATGATGCGTTATATAGGCTTTACAAAGTGAAAATTAAAACAAATTACAATTAAAATGAAAATTCTAATCTAATTGATCCTTGTGCCTTTGAGTGATTATAATGGGCTTAGCTTGCTTTGGATTTGAGGAAGAGTGGGTCTGGATGGCCTTGGTTCAATTGGTGAAGAATTGAGTTCAAAGGGAATTTTAATTGAATTTTGGCCCATGGGTGTTGCTCCCAGGGCAATGCTCAGCTCTCCCCAACAGCGCAGCATCCAAGCCTTACTTTTGCCTTGCAATGTGCGTGACAAGCTAGTGTACGTCAGGGTAGCGCTCTGCTCTCCTTGAGAGCGTAGCATCCTTGCTTCCTTGGTGAGGTACCCGTGTTCAAGTCTTGGGGTTGCATTCTTGCCCAATTTCCTTGCATTTTCTTTGGGAGAGAGCACGACAATGCTCTCCAAGAGAGCGCTGTGCTCTCCAAGTGAGCGCTACTTTGCTTTGGAGTGAGGCTCCCTCTTCGAATCCTGGTGAAGCCACTTTGATTCATTTTTGCTTGTTTTTGGTTCTTAAAGATGCCTTTCACTGGTGCCACAATTTCATGCCAAATATGGATTGCCATATATCGTTGGAAAGCTCTGAATGTCAGCTTTTCAACACAACTAGAAGCACATCAATAAGACATCTGTAGCTCATGTTATGGTCCTTTGAAGGAGGCATGGTCATGTTGTGAGTGCCCAAGCTTAACTTAGCGAAAATTTTGCTTCCAAGTTCATTTTTGCATCACGATAATGCTCTGCTCTTGGCAAGAGTGTAGCACTCCCCCTTGTTTCCTTGATTTGGTCATGGGCCACGCTTTTAAAAGCGTGGCCTAAGGCTCCAAAGTGTGCTCTAACTTCAAAGTGTGCCCCAAAGCTATTTTTTTCTCCTTTTTAGCTTATTTTGTGCTTCTTTGCTTCTTTTTCTTCTTATTTCCTACATGATTTATAAAATTAAAAGATCAAAGAAATATATCAATTAAGTACAAAAGCATTTAATATTTAAGTACAAATCATCAATTTCTTGTATGAAAAAGCATCGAAAAACATGACATGATGACATGTCATTAGTAATGTCTGCTGAATCCAGGTATTCAGTTCATTGATGAGCAATGGAGGTTCATCCTCCCAAGTCTCATAACCAAATAACTTGGTATTCAGCTTCATGATTGCTCCTAGATACTGAACAACTTGCTCTTCAGTAATATCTTCATCCTCTTCAGAGGAAGAATACTCATCAGAGCTTATAAATGGTGTTCCGGGGGTTACCTGAGACTGTAGGTCGATCTCGGACGAGATCTCCTGTGCTGGTCGGAGCTGTGGTGTCCGACTTGGTGATGGTGCTGATCCTTCGTCCCCGGAGGGTGGGTGGTACCTGCAAGGGACTCCAATGCTTAAGTTAGCAAGGGTATTAAGCAGGTATTAAGTAGAATCAGAGTATGAGTTATACCTGGGTGTTCCAATGTATTTATAATAGCGTAGAATGACCTTTCTTAGATAAGATAAGTTAGTTATCTTATCTTATCTTTATCTTATCTTCAAGTGAGGTCATCTTATCTTCATGGGAACCGCCTTTATCTCTGCGGGCTTGGGCTGCCCTTGGATTTTGGACGTGTTCCTCTATTTGGGCCCTTTGTTTTGGGCTTTCCTGTGACTTGGCCGAGCTCTTTAAGAAGAGGTCGGGTTGTCCTGACCTGAAGAAGTTGGTCGCTTTGTCTGTAGAACATCCTGGGTCGGACACTCGACCCAGGGTATGAACAGTGCCCCTACTCGAGCTCGGTCTTCCTTTTTGAGGTCGAGTCTTTAGTTTTATGACTTCGATCCTTCTTTGGTGAAGCTGAACTCAAGAATTTTGTCGATTTCTTTTTTGTAGAGTTCTCCTTTTTTGAATGCGTAACATTTCGCTTCCTCTGAGAGCGCGCGCTTTTGGATTAGCATCCTTGCCTTGGGAACACACGAGGGTTTTTAAATGCCCTCATTAATTGGTTTTAATGCTTCATTTCTTTGATCTTTTTGAACTTTTCACCAAACGGTTTCTCTCCTCTACTTCGTAACTTCCTTTTTCTTTCTTATCTTCTGTTTTCCCCTGAAAGCTTACGTTTTTTGGTGTCTCAACGTGGTTTCGGCGATCGCGAGTGCTTCTGACGGCAGCTTCTGGCCTCTTCGTCTTCAACCTTCTTCCGCATTCTTCTCCTTTTCTCAGGTTAGTTATTCTTTTTCTTCCGTCGTCTATTTTGTTGCTATGTATTTGTTTTTTGAAGTCCTGACTGACTGCATGTTTGGAAAGCTTGAATCTTTGTATATTATCACGTTTGGCTTATCACTGTGATGCACACCTTCTGATCTTCTTCTTTTATGTATGCTTCTGGGTGTTTTCTCCGGATTTGGCTTTTTAGGGCTTCGTATGCTACTCCTATTTTGCTGAACTTTGTTTGTTTTGAGGAAGTTTGCTCCTTTTGATGGCTTTTTTTTATCTTCTTCGCGTTTGTTTTTCTTGGAAAGGGTTTCTGCTGAGACATTAGTCTTATGGATTTTCCTTGAATCTTTATTTCCTGATTGCCTCCAACGGATGCACCTAGACTTTGGGTTGTGTCCTGCTGTTTTCCTTTTTATCTGCTGTACCGCGCTGGATTGTGATGTCCGAGTTATTTTGATTTGGTCTGGGATGTCTTTACCTTTTTAGTAACCTAATCTTTTTCTTGCTTTGTAGGATTATTTGGCCATGTCTTCCCGAAAAAATATTGTCGAGGCGTCTTCTGAGGTTCCTGAAGGGATGTCCGATTGGCTGGACTCTCTTGTCTTGTTATGTGTTTCTCATGTCTGTAGTAGTACGGATCAGGAGGGGAATTATGAGTTGGTAGCACCTGATTCTGGCGATAGAGTTTGCTTCCCAGTCCTGATCCAGGGGGAGCGTCTCTTCTTCTATGCTTATGTCTTCTTTTTTGGCCAAATGAACATCATCTTTCCTTTTACTCCTTTTGAAACTGACCTGTTATGGTCTTGTAACGTAGCCCCTTCGCAGCTCCATCCGAATTCATGGGGCTTCATCAATATTTTTCAGCTTGTTTGTCAAGAATTTGGCGTTACGCCTTCTCAAACTCTTTTTCTGTATCTTTTTGTGTTGACCAAACCTGGGACTACCAAGAAGAAAGCTTCTTGGATTTCTTTTAGGTCTGCCCAGGGGCACAAGGTTTTTTCCATGTATGACGAATCTTTCCGGGATTTTAAGAACTACTTCTTTAAGATCCGGGCTATTGAAGAAGCCCGACCTTTCTTTCTGGATGAAAATAATGAGCCCTGCTTTCCCTTAGAGTGGCAGAGGAACGTAGTGGTATCCCGATATACTTTGGAGATGTTGAGCGAGGTCGAGCAGTCCTTTGTGAGTGTTTTGGAGGATATTTGGGGAGAACCTCCTCACTTGGATACTAAAAGGTCTTTGGGAGATCTGTCCCTTATTCAAACTGCTTTGGGTACTGCCTTGATATATCTTGTTATCTTGTTTTTCTCCTGCTTTCTTCCTGGGGTGATGAATTGTTGTTTTTCATTTTGCAGAGATGGCCAAAAACAATGATGCAATGAAGGCCTTCAAGAAGGCGAGGAAAGCTACTGCGGCTCAAAACATCTCGGCCCAAGCTGATGGGGGAGGAACTTCCCAAGCTCCTTTGAAGCCATCCATGCCGAGCTCTCCTGACCTGAGGAGAATGATCCCTACACCTCGGGTCTGTTTAGTGGATCCCCCTCAATCTTCTACTACTGCTGTGGTTTCTTCTTCGGCCAATCCTCCTCCAAAAAGACCTCGAACTGTTGAACCTTTCAATCTAGATGCCCTAGATTTTGATCCTATTGGTTTTGTGGACCAGCAGCTCGCACCTTATGGTGCTCTTTTAATGGATGATGTATCTCTCCTTCATCACTTGGATTTTATAACTCGGAGTAGTGTCAAGATGGCTCATATGGGAGCTGCTTTGTATCGCACTACCCAAAATCTACCTCTGCATGCTACCAAAGCTTTTATGGAGGAAGCTAAGCGAGAATCTGATCAGATAAAGGGTCTCAAGGAGGAGTTTGAAGCGGAGGTGACTAAACTAAAGAAGGAGCTGGAAGGGGAGAAGGCCAGCTCTCTTGCCCTTGCGGCCTCTATGCAATTGGCTGAGGATGTGGCTTTGAAGCACAAAGAAAGCTATGTTACGTCCTACCGAGAAATGATGCGTCTTCGGTAGGAGCTAGAGTCGATCCGGGTTGATTATTCCGAGCTCCAGGGTCATCTTGTGGGCAGCGTAACTGCTGCCTATGAGAACCTGAAGGAACAGGTTCGGGTTATTGCCCCGGAGGCTGACCTTACCTTGTTTAGCTTGGATAATGTTGTGAAGGATGGCAAAATCGTTCCCGAGGACCCTGATGATGATGATGTTGAGCCTCCTCCTATTCCTTCTACCAAAGTCTACGTTGTGCCGTCCTCTTCTTCTCAGGCAGCTGAAGTCGTTCAGCTTGAGTCCGATCCTGATGTCCAGATCCTGAACCGGGATGATGGGACGGAAGATGCAGTGCCTCTTCAGACTCGTCCTTCTTCACCCCGGGATGCTGCTAATGGGAAACCTTTGGACTCTCTTTGATTATTTCTGATGTATTTATGTATAGCCCAGCCTGTGGGCTTTGAACTCTTTTATTTTGTAAATGGTGTTTTGTTGACTGTTGATACTTCTGTTGCTTGTTTAGCAACTTTCCTTTGAGAAACAAAGTGGCTTTTGAGCTTCCTAGGCTGATTTAGGTGGCCTCTGAAGCTTGCTATTATCATAACTTAGTAGTTTTTATATCCTGTTTGCTTTGCACTCGTCTTGGCACCTTCGTAGGTTTTTGTCTGACATGATCAGCTTGATTCTTTGGCCTGACGCTGCTTTCATCAATCTTAAACTGTCATTTATCGTAATACTGATATTGCCGATTTTTCAACTTGGTTTTTGTTTGTTTGTAGCCCTTTTTTTTGACCTTGCTTAAGGTCTCTTCCAAGGGTAGCTTTATCGTGTTGGTTCCTGTCAAATTACTCGGTAATCCTCTTTCCTGGACTTTGTTCAGGTCTCTTTCAGGGATTACCTTTGTAGCTTTGTATCTTGGACCGACTTCGTCATGTCGGGCTTTGTCGAGTTACTTGATAATCCTCTTTCTTGGACCTTGTTCAGGTCTCTTTCAGGGATTTATCTTTTGTAGCTTTATCTTTTCGGGCCGACTTTGTCATGTCGGGCCCTATCGAGTTACTTGATAATCCTCTTTCTTGGATCTTGTTCAGGTCTCTTTCAGGGATTTATCTTTTGTAACTTTATCTTTCCGGGCCGACTTTGTCACGTCGGGCCCTGTCGAGTTACTTGATAATCCTCTTTCTTGGACCTTGTTCAGGTCTCTTTCAGGGATTTATCTTTTGTAACTTTTTTGTAGGAGTCCGACTTCCTCATGTCGGGCTCTTCGAAGTTATAGTAATCCTCTTTTATAGGGTTGGCCAGACCTCTTTCCAAGGCTTTACTTATAACTTGGGTTGTTGTGGCTGGTCTGACTTTTTGTGCTGGCCAGTCTTTAAGTTATTTTATAGCAATCCATTTTATTAGGACCTCATCAGGTCCTTTCTATGGATCACTTTCTATAACCTCTTGCATTATTCTGTTTTCATCTTTGCCGATTTTGTAGAATTTGGGTTTTTAGCCCTCGTTTTTACCGCGATCGCACAGTGAATTCGATTTTCACTTTTTGTCGATCTTGAGCTTTACAATCGGGCGATGAATGTTTTCAGAATAATACGACTTGAGCTTTTTTAGAGAATCTGAACAAATTTTATTAAAAGAATATGCAAATATACATGAGGAGCTAATTTCCTAAGTCGGGTGATTTGTAGGTATTGGCGGGGCGCTTCGTTAAAAAACCTTTTTTCAGGAAAAAGAGTGTACCTTGTCCAAGATCTTTTATCATCCCTAGCTATAGTACCTTCTTAGGTTGCAGGCGTGCCATGATCTAGGAAGCTCTCGCCCATCGAGTTCGGAAAGCCTGCAGTAACCCTTTCCCAGTATTTCTATGACTCGAAAGGGTCCTTTCCAGTTTGCTGCCAGCTTTCCTTCTCCAGGTCAAGTTGTTCCTATATCATTTCAGATTAGGATGAGGTCATTTTCAGCAAAGGCCTGCTGTATTACTTTTCGGTTGTATCTGGAGGCCATTCGTCATTTCAGCGCCTCTTCCCTTATCCGAGCTTTTTCTCGGATTTCTGTAAGTAAGTCGAGCTCTTCCCTTTGACGTTGGGAATTGGGTTTTTCGCTAAAATGGATTACTCTGGGTAATCCTTCTTCCACCTCCACTGGGATCATTGCCTCCATTCCGTAGGCAAATCGGAAAGGTGATTCTTTTATCGTGGAATGTGGAGTCGTTCGATATGCCCATAGGACTTGCGGGAGCTCTTCAGCCCAGGCTCCTTTTACATCCTGTAATCTCCGTTTTAACCCTGCTAATATAACTTTGTTAGCAGCTTCAGCTTGCCCATTGGCTTGGGGGTGCTCAACAGAGGTGAATTGTTGTTTTATATTCAGGTCGGCCGCTAGTTTTTTGAATCCTGCGTTTGTGAACTGGGTACCATTGTCTGTAGTGATGGAGTATGGAACTCTGAACCTTGTGACGATGTTTCTATATAGGAATTTCCGACTTCTTTCAGCTATGGCATTGGCTAGGGGTTCTGCCTCGATCCATTTTGTGAAGTAGTCTATTCCTACTATGAGGAATTTGACTTGTCCTGATCCTTGAGGAAAAGGTCCGAGGATATCGAGTCCCCATTTTGCGAATGGCCAAGGTGAGGTTATACTGATGAGTTCCTCTGGCGGAGCGGTGTAGAAGTTGGCATGCTTTTGACATGGCGAACATGTCCTTACAAATTCTATGGCTTCTTTCTGTAGAGTTGGCCAATAGAATCCTGCCCGAAGTACTTTTTTGGCATGTGCTTGCACTCCAAAGTGATTGCCACAAATGCCACTGTGTACTTCTTCTAGGATATCCTTAGTGTTGGAAGTCGGCATGTATTTTAGCAATGGTGTTGAAATCCCTCTTTTGTATAAAGTATTATTTATAATGTTGTAGTATTGTGCTTCCCGTTTTAACCTCTTTGCCTCTTTCTCATCTGTAGGGAGGCCTTCTTTTGTGAGATAATTAATTATGGGGGTCATCCATCCCTGATCGTGACCTGTTATGGCTAGGACCTTTTCTTCTTCTGAGATTGATGGATTCTGTAGAATTTCTTGGATAAGGCTTCTATTGTTGCATCCTGGTTTGGTGCTGGCTAGTTTTGAGAGTGCATCAGCCCGGGCATTCTGTTCTCGGGGTATGTGTCGAATCTCATACTCTCCGAGTTGTTCGAGCTGTTCCCTGGTTTTGTCCAAGTACTTTTTCATAGTGTGATCTTTGGCTTGGTAGCTCCCTGTTATTTGTGAAGTGACTACCTGTGAGTCGCTAAAGATGATAAGTTTTTGAGCTTCAACCTCCCTAGCCAGCTTCAAACCAGCTAGTAGTGCCTCATATTCCGCTTGATTGTTTGAGGCAGGGAACCCGAATTTGAGGGAGAGTTCGATTTGGGTTCCCTGGTTGCTTTCAATTATTACGCCTACGCCACTTCCCGTTTTATTTGAGGAGCCGTCCACGTATAGATTCCATTCTGCGGGGATTTCTGGTGTGTCCATAAACTCCACAATGAAGTCAGCCAGATATTGAGATTTGATGGTTGTCCGAGCTTCGTATTGAAGGTCGAATTTGGACAACTCGACTGCCCATTGCAAGATTTTTCCTGCCAAGTCTATTTTCTGTAAGATTCCTTTTATGGGCTGGTTGATCCGAACTTTAATAGTGTGAGACTATAAATATGGGCGAAGTCATCAAGATGTTATTATGAGAGCGTAAGCGAACTTTTCTATTTCTGGTAGTTCTACTCGGACACTTCTAACGCTTTATTGATAAAGTATATGGGTTGTTACCCACTATTGTCTTCTCGGACCATTGCTGAGGCTATTGCCCAATTTCCCACTGCGAGGTACAAGATGAGTGGTTCTCCTTCCCGTGGCCGACTTAATATAGGTGGCCATCCCAGAAATTTTTTTAAGTCTTGGATGGCTTGCTCGCATTCAGCTGTCCATTCAAACTCCTTTCCCTTCCTTATAGTGGCGTAGAAGGGGAGAGATCTTATTGCTAATCCAGCCAGGAATCTGGACAAGGCTGCCAACCGCCCATTGAGTTGTTGTACCTCTTTGATACAAGTCGGACTTTTCATGTCGAGTACGGCCCTGCACTTGCCCGGGTTTGCCTCGATTCCTCTCTGTATGATCATAAAACCCAAGAATTTACCAGCTTCTACTGCGAAGGTACATTTCGTGGGATTGAGTTGTATGCCATGTCGTCTTATGGTGTTGAATACTTGTGTCTGGTCGGATAATAACATCTATTTGTTTTGCGTCTTCACTACCATGTCATCTACGTAGACCTCCATGATCTTTCCGATGTGATCCAAAAAAACTTTGTTCATTAATCTTTGGTAAGTGGCTCCCACGTTTTTGAGGCCAAAGGGCACAACAATGTAGCAGTAATTTGCCTTTGGGGTAAAGAAAGAGGTTTTTTCTTGGTCGGGTGGGTACATTGGGATTTGGTTATAACCCGAGTATGCGTCCATAAAGGAGAGGTATTTGGATCCATAGGATTCTCCCATGTAATTTACCTCTTCCATTGCAGGATTCTCAAGGTCATAAGCTTATCCTTCAGAGGAGGCTTCTTTAGCACTACTGGATACAACTTGCAATCCAGTCAGATTCTACGAAATCATATTGACTTTCTGAGTCAATATTTTGTTCTAGCCAATATGGCATTCAGAGTATCAATCTCAAGAACTCCTTTCTTCTGAGTCACCCCATTATTCACAGGATTTCTTTCAGAAGTGTTCATGAACTGGTTATTTGCAACCATCTCAATGAGTTCATGGGCTTCTGCAGGGGTTTTCAGATGAAGAGATCCACCAGCAGAATGGTCCAATGACATCTTAGATAATTCAGACAGACCATCATAGAATATACATATGATGCTCCATTCTGGAAGCATGTCAGAAGGACACATTTTGGTTAATTGCTTCTATCTTTTCCAAGCTTCATAGAGGAATTCACCTTCCTTCTGCTTGAAGGTTTGGAATTCCACTCTAAGCTTGCTCATCTTTTGAGGTGGAAAGAATTTGGTCAAGAAAGCATTGTCCAACTTGTCCCAAGAGTTCAGGCTTTCTCTAGCTTGTGAGTCCAACCATATCCTAGCTATGTCTCTCACAGCAAATGGGAAAAGCATGAGTCTATAGACCTCGAGATCAACCCCATTAGTCTTAACAGTATTAAAAATTTGTAAGAATTCAGCTAAGAACTAGTGAGGATCTTCCGATGGAAGTCCATAAAACTTGCAATTCTGCTGCATTAGAGAAACTAATTGAGGCTTAAGCTCAAAGTTGTTTACTCCAATGCAAGGAATTGAGATGCTTCTTCCATAGAAGTTGGAAGTTGGTGTAGTATAGTCACCAAGCATCTTCCTTGCATCTCTAGCATTGTTGTTGGGTTCGGCTGCCATGTCTGCCAGTTTGGGCGTTTAACTCCAGCTTTGGTGCCAATTCTGGCATTTTACGCCAGAAAAGGGTCTCTGGTGGGTGTTTGGACGCCAGTTTGGGCAATCAAATCTCAGGAAAAATATAGACTATTATACATTGCTGGATAGCCCAAGATTTCTACTTTCCAGCGCAATTAAAAGTGCGCCAATTGGGCTTCTATAACTCCAGAAAATCCACTTCGAGTGCAGGGAGGTCAGAATCCAACAGCATCTACAGTCCTTTCTCAGCCTCTGAATCATATTTTTGCTCAGGTCCCTCAATTTCAGCCAGAAAATACCTGAAATCACAGCAAAACAAACAAACTCATAGTAAAGTCCATAAATGTGAATTTTGCATAAAAAGTAACAAAAATATACTAAAAAGTAACTAAAACATACTAGAAACTACCTAAAAACAATACAAAAAATCGTATAAATTATCCGCTCAACACCTCCCCCCTTCATTCCTCTTTAATTTATCTTGAAATAGCTTCAGAAATGAGTTGGACTGGGTTTTGCGGACCCAAAAATCGCCCCCAGCAGTTTTCAATTAATTAAGTCACGTGCAGGGACCTGTGCGGACGCATAGATGTGTGCGTCCGCACACATGCTGAATCCTGACTTGTGCGTATGCATAATTACCTGTGCGTATGCATACTTAGACTTATGTCCACTATAACAAATTGCATATCATTTTGAAGCCCCGGATGTTAGCTTTCCAATGCCGCTGGAACCGCCTGATTTGGACCTTTATAGGTCAACTTATGACCATTTTAGTACCGAGAGGTGAGGATGGACAGCTTTCCAAATCATTCCTTTCTTAAATTCTTCCACTTTGTATGCTTTCCTTCCACTTTCTCAAGCCATTCTTGCCATCAAAACCTTGAATCACTCAAACAAACATATCAAGGCATCGAATGGAAGAAAAGTGAATTAAAATTGGCAATTTAAGCATGAAAAGTCAATAAAATCCACCTAATTAAAGCAAATAAATATTATAAAATGTGGATTAATCACATCTCCACACTTAAACAATAGCATATCCTCATGCTATACCAAAGTAACATGGGAAGGGGAATTAACATTTATTCAAAGCAAGGAAACTACCTATATACAATCTTGCTATATGAATGCAACCACTTAGTCAAAATAAATCAATTTCCAAGAATACATATATATACACATAAGGGCTAAAGCAATTCAAATCCATAGTTGACTTTAGTTATTGGAAAGAGTTAATAACTTGCAAGATAAGCAATAATATAAGGTGGAATCATAGAATTCGAGCAATCGAACCCCTCACGGGATGTGTTTACACTCTAATCGCTCAAGTGTTTAGGATTGGTTCACTCAATTCTCTTCTACTTATGCTTTCTAAGATTTGTTCCTCATCTAACAATCAACAATCATTTGATGTATGCATACAAGTATCATGAGGACTTTCCATGGTTGTAATGGGGCTAGGGCAAAGGTGAGGTTATATATGGTCAAGTGAGCTTAATATTTGCATCTTTGATTAGCCTAAGCTCTCACATAACCTTCATAATAACCTATACAATTTAAAGCAAACCTAGCTACCCATTCCTCACTTTTCCACATACTCATGCATCCTTTTCAATTCACATCTCATATGCATTGTTCTTGTTATTCTACTTTGGGGTATTTTGTCCCATTTTTATTACTTTCTTTTACTCTTTTTCTTTATTTTTTTTTTAAACTAAAATATATACAAAAAGTGTCAATGCACATGGTTTAAGCAATTCTTGCATTGAGTATGTACCTAATTCCCGAGATTTTCCACAAGTATAAAAATCCACTTTTACCTCAACCAAAGTTTCTAAACTTCCCAACACATAGATGATACACTATCACTAGTCTAAGCTAATCAAAGATCTAAATAAAGGACATTTATTGTTTTCCGCTTTAAGGCTAATAATGTGCTAAAATTAAGAACAAAAGGGGATTAATCATAAGCTCGAAGTTGGTTAACAAGGGAAGATAAAAGGGTAAGCTTTTTGGGTAAGTGAGCTAAATGAAAAGATGGCCTCAATCATGTAAATGCATATATACATCAAACAATGGATAAAAAGAATCAAACAAATCCAAGATTGCAATCATAAAAAGAGAATAACACACATAAGAATGAAAATAGTAGTTATATGATGCAACCACATAATGAGGCTCAAAACTTGCATGCTTATGTGTTCTTATCACAAAACTATGTTCTACAATATATAAATCATGCAAGTTTCAAAAGATTTCAACTCAAAACAATTTGGATATCAATGCCCTATCAAGAACATTTTTCTTGGAAAATTTCATAAAATTAACTAAGCTTATTATATATGTATGCAAGGAAATGCAATAAACTAAGAAAAGATGCAATTAAAGCTCTAAAATATGCACAACTAAGAAAGATAAAAAGTGAGAGTGTTCAGGATTAGAGTATGTCACCCAAGGTTGCCAATCTAAGACGACCTCCCCACATTTAAAGGCTTGCACTGTCCTCCGTGCAATCAAAGGTGAGCAAGGGGGTATGGTGACTTCGGATTGCCACCTTCAGTGGTGGATCAATCGGTTGCTGCGTGCTCTTCCTCCTGCTTCCGTTGTCGCTTATGGTGCATCATCCATGAAAAATTAAAAAAACAGGATGATTATACAAGTAAATGCAGAAACAAGGAAGCATAGAGTGTTGGAATGAGGTAGTATTCACTAGAAGGAGTGAGTGAATTAGTTTGTGACATGTAGGAAATAAGTGTGTATATTCTAAGTTGTGCGGTTTAGAACACACACACACTAGCATGGAAAGCTAGGTCACAATTACAACAAAGAAGTATGCACTTCACTCGTTCTAGTGTGCTTGAGATACTTTAAAAGACTTGCAGGTTAAGAAAAACAGGCAAGCAATAAAGAAGCATAAAGGTATTCAAGCAAGAATCAAAGAATTGTGAATTGTATCATGAAGCAACACCTAATTGACATAAAGTGGAACGCATGGCAAGCATAGTCCACAAAGCTTAAAAAGCTAAAAAATGTCATTAGGTAAGCTTATGATCCAATTTCACAATTCTTAAAGTTAATGCATCAAATATGTGATATAGATAAAAAAGCAATCATAACAAACATCACCTAACAAAAAATGCATCAACTTCCTACAAATTGCCTAATAGTAGATAATGAAATCAAATCACATGGTGGCCAAAACATGCAATTTAGAAATTCAAAAGCATTCTTAAAGGCATTACATGAGCATTTGGTATGCGCAAAATTCAACATTAATAACTCAATACCAAGCAACAATTTATAACCTCAACAAAGATATCCAACAATGATAGTAATAACAATATCAATATTCCAGCAGCAAAATCTCAACATAGTTAAACAATCAACTCAATCATCCAACATTTAGCACCAAAACAGGAAATTAAACTAATTAACTAAAGAAATAAACAACTAACAAACAAGCAAACTAACTAACTAAAGGTGAGTATGATGGGTGGTGAATTATAGTGGTGAATAGTGGTTAGAGGAGGGAATGAAGAGAGGAGAAGAGAAAAAAAGAGAAAAATTAGAGAGAAAATAAGAAAAGAAGTGTAGAAGTGAGAAAGCACGGGCATGCGTACGCATAAGTATGTGTGCATACGAACACTAAGCGGAACAGGGAAGGTGTATGGTCGCACAGAGTGTGTAAGCGCTATAAGCAGAAAGGGTCTCAAGAGTTGTGCGTATGCACAATCGTGTGCACATGCACAGAAGACCCTTTTTTTCTCCTTTTTTTTGAAAAAAATGAAGCGTCAAAATTGCCAGCTTTCATGCTATCTGTGCGTACGCAACAGGTCTGTGCGCACGCACAAGACGCAAAAAGAGAAGGGTGCGGACGCACAAGACTTGTGAACGCTCCCACCAGAAGAGGTGCAAGCTAGTGTGCGCGTGCATAGGTGAGGGCGCATGCACAGAACGCAAAAACTGGGGTTGTGTGTGTACGCACAGGTGTGTGCACACGCACATGCTCTGTTTTTCCCAAAAAAATTTAGGGCCTTCTAAGGCACCAACCATGACATCCAAAATAGCATTTCCAACCCCAAAACTTATTCTACCATAAAATTACAAGATCAACACAAAAATTCTACCAAACTAAGCTAACTAAAAGAAGCAAAAATTCAACAAACAAATGCTAAAAGAGAGGGAGAGTTAGAAAGATGTTACCAAGCACTTTTATTTAATGTCTTTAAATTAGACAATTGGGAGAGCCCATGCTATGGTGGCTTGTGCTTGACTTCCCCACCAATGCTAGAATGTCCAATGTCCTTCGGCATCCTAATTTTAACAATCAACAAAAACAAAAGAGAACCAAAAAGCAAGCTATTTACATATCAACATATTTACAATAACCAAAATTAAGCAAGCAACATATGTATATTAAGCCAAAAATAAGCTATTCATAATATTTACATATGTACAATAGCCAAAAACATACACCATTGCAACTCCCCGGCAATGGCGCCAAATTTGATAGGAGGAATTTATCGTCGATCTAGATTTTCACAAAATAGGATTCCATCGTTGAAAGTATAGTCTAGACCAACAATTAATTCCCACATCAAATGTTTTAAATTCAAATTATAATAACCGAGATCGAGAGTAATTAAACCTCGGGTCGTCTTCCCTAGGAGTTGCCAATGAAGTATACATTATTGGCTATGAGAGAGAGCATGGGGAATTGGGAATGCAAGCTAGAGAGCAAGGGAATGTAAATAGCAAGAAATTAAATGATCATGCAAGGAATTAAAAGAAAGCAAATAAACATGCAAGGAATGTAAATGGCAACTCTTGGCAAGAATTGGGAAGTTTAGGTTTCCTATCCTAGTTGTGGACCAAAAACATGGCAATTGTGTGGAATCAATCCAAACTAGTCAATCCTCCTTAAGAATTAGTCAACTCACTAATTAACTTAGTGAAAGACTAGCATCAATGGAAACCAAACCAATTAACTATTCTCACACAATGAGGAATGGACATCCACAACTCAATTCCACCGAAACATCCAATTTCTCAACCAAAAGTTTGAAAACTAAACATGTAAGAAATTAAACATCAAGGCAATAAAAGTCAAAGCAATTAAATGCAAGGAAAAGAAACGTAGAATGCAAGAAACCTCTTGGCAAGTAATTAAGAGCTAAGGTTAGCTATCCTAGCCATTGACCACAAATATATGATGATTATGAAGAGTCAATCCTACTTAGTCAACCCTACATCAAAGATAAGTCAAATAGGCATTGTTAATTTCAATCCCTAAGTCCTATGTCAACACTAGGGGTCACATAGAGTCAAGTGAAACCAAATTAACTAACTACTCTAATATATCAAACAAGAATGGACATCAAAGACTCAAGGATCACCAAAGTCATCAATTTCAAGCCAATAGTGGAGAAAAACTATGTGAAAACTAAGCCAAGTATTTTATCAAACAATTGGTGTGCATGAGAATAAAATAATATTAAATTACAATAAAATAAATTCTAAAACTACCAAAGCAAGAAAGTAACAGTAACAACTTGAGAAAGCAATAAATTAACATAAAACATAAATTGCATTAATTGAAAATTAAAATAACAAAAGTATCCATAAACATAAATATGACAAGATAAAACAAAATAACAAAGGAAAGGAAAAAGAACAAAGATGCACTAACAAAATGACAAGGAAAAGTAAATAAAAATAAGAATTAAAAGTAGAAATTACAAGAAATTAAATTAAAGAACCCTAATTCTAGAGAGAGGAGAGAGCTTCTATCTCTAGAAAACTAGACAAAAACATGATAAAATCTAAACCTAATTTCCCCCTTCATTCCTCTTCAATTTGGCTTGAAATAGCTTCAGAAATGAGTTCGATTGGGTTTTGGGGGCTCAGAAATCGCTCCTAGCGGTTTCCAATTAATAAGGTCACGTGCAGGGACCTGTGCAAATGCATAAGTACCTATGCGTATGCACACTTACACTTATGTCCACTATAGAAAATTCATATCATTTTGAAGCCCCAGATGTTTGCTTTCCAATGCCGCTAAAACCGCCTCATTTGGACCTCTGTACCTCAAGTTATGACCATTTTAGTACCGAGAGGTCAGGATGGACAGCTTTCCAAATCATTCCTTTCTTGAATTCTTCCACTTTGTATACTTTCCTTCCACTTTCTCAAGCCATTCTTGCCTTCAAAACCTTGAATCACTCAAACAAAGATATCAAGACATCAAATGGGAGAAAAGTGAATTAAAATTGGCAATTTAAGCATGAAAACCATGTTTTTCACAATTAAGCACAATTAAGAAAGAATTCACAAAAGCATGCTATTTCAACGGATAAGTGCAAGAAAAGTCGATGGAATCCACCTAATTAAAGAAAATAAATATCATAAAATATGGATTTATTAGAGGATTCCATCATTAATGATTTTTGTCCACCTTGATCGATCCCCTTAATGACCCTATTGAGCCTCTCCCCATTGAGTTTGAGAGAAACATGGAGGTAGACTTCTTACAACCTCTATGTTATGATGTGAGTGATGGGGAAGAGGAGGAAGAAGTTAGTGAGGAAGGAGTTGACAACCAAGAACATATTGAGTGGGTAACAATTCTACCATTGAGCTTCATTGGCCCCCACCAATATACTATCTTGGAGACGAACTACCAACTCAAGGTCCTTCTTGGGATGGTACATGGTGGAGGAAAGGATGGTGGTTGCTGGTGCGGTGTTTCAACAACCCACAAACTAACCAGCAAATGCACCGGGTCATACCAAGTAATACCTTACGTGAGTAAGGGTCGATCCCATGAGGATTGATGGCCTAAGCAACACTTATTTTGTCCATTATGCAGCTTTTAATATGTGTTTTCTAGGCTGGAAACTGGGTCAAAACAGCCCAGAAATCGCCCCCAACATTTTCTGCACGTGGCGCATGTCACGTGTACGCATCAGTCACGCGTACGCATCGCTGGTCTTCTTCACAAGTCACGCGAACGCGTCGGTCATGCGAAGGCGTCGCTGAGCAAATCTTCAATTCAGGTGTACGCGTCTGTCACGCGCACGCGTCTGTCACGCGCACGCATCGCCATGGATACCTCCAAATCACGTGAACGCGTCAGGCACGTGTGCGCGTCACTCCTCACTGCCATCTCCTTTGATTCTTGTACTGCAGAAACTCCATCAAATCCAGCCAAATGCTACCTAAAATAAACAGTATTGCACAAAACTCAAAATAGTATCCATAGTGGCTAAAATATAATTAATTCTTGATTAAACTCAACAAATTAGATGCAAATTCACTAGGAAAAGATAGTAAAGATGCTCACGTATCACAACACCAAACTTGAATTGTTGCTTGTCCTCAAGCAACCAAAACTAATATAGACTTAGGATGTGAATTTGCATGAGAATGAGAGTTCGATTAAGCCCATGTCTCTTCTTATAGTGGGGTTTACAACTGCAATCCTGAATAGTGTTGGCATCTCACTCTCCTTTGAATCAGAAGAATGTTAATGTCATTTGGATTTAGAATCCGGATAATATTATGGATTCTCTGATCTTTTTTAATTCAATTTAATCCTTGATCACAGCAATTTTTCTTTGGTGGTTTGCACCTTGAGCCTAGCCGTGACTTTAAATGTTTTGGCTCAAGCTTTACTTGACACAGAAACACCACAAGCACTTAACTGGGGAATTCTCTTTAAGTTCTAAATATTTTTATTTTATTATTATTATTATTATTATTATTATTATTATAATATATATATATATATATATATATATATATATATATTTCAGTTACTCTTAGACAGTGGTGCTCAAAGCCTTTGGCATACTCTGCAATTGATCTCGACTCTAAATGTTTTGTCTCAAGCTTTACTTGACACAGAAACACCACAAGCATGTGACTAGAGAAACAACTCTTTGAGCTTTTAATCATGTCTGACCTCCCTAATCATTAATGCTCAGAGCCTTGGACCTTGCTTTTATTTTTCTTTTGCTGTTTCTTTTGCTTCAAGGATCAAACTTTCATTAATTTCAGGGAAATCATAATAATTCTCTAAATTCTCGTTCCTCGTACATCAACATTCTTTGATTCAAATTTAAATATGCATTGTTCATGTCATGCATTCAGAATTACAATTAATACCACCACATTTAAGTAAATAAAACTACTCTTAAAATTAACTCAATTTCTCATGCAATACATCACTTCTGTATTTTTTTTATTTGAATTCAAGCTCAGTGAGTAATACATGAGACATCTTTTCAGAATTAAAGCAATTAAGAGAAAACTAAACTAGAACCTAGGAATCTAACTAATAAAGGATCATGCAACAAACAAAGAAAAATAGCAGAAAACCGGAACATAACATAGAAAAAGAGGGGAGGAATAAAAAAAATGAAAGGAACTCAACCACCTTAGTTATCCTAGTGGTCGCTTTATTCTTCGGGTTATGCTCCATAGTGAAGATGATTTGCCTCCCTTTTGGTGCCATAGGAATAAACAGAAAACCCTTAACCGAAGCGTCAACACCAAACTTAAAGGTTTGCTTGTCCTCAAGCAAATAAGAACTGAAAAATAGAAAGAGACAAATATTATGATGAAAAAAAGAGAAAAGGATAAAAGAATAAGAGAGAATTAGGATTGGGAGAGAGGAAAAGAAAATTAAAACTGGGCGGCGAACTAGTGTAATTGTGCGGGCAAGCGATGCGTACGCGTGCAGCACGCATACATGTGGGGTGCAAAATTTCCTTAATGACGCGTAAGCGTCAGGCACGCGTCTGCGTGCCCAGGGTTTTGTGCGATTCATGCACAGCCAGCCGCACACCCGCACAACTCTCTGTTCGTGTGGCTAGGGAACCAATATTGGCATACAACGTGTTCGCGTCATGCACGCGCACGCGTGGATGGCCGTTTGGTCAAATGACGCACAAGCGTGACAAAATTTGTGCGTCTATCATACTTCTTGCCCCAAACCAGCATAACTCTCTGCCCAAACACTCTTTTACGTTAATTTTTTAGGTGTTTCAACAACCCACAAACTAACCGGTAAGTGCATCGGGTCGTACCAAGTAATACCTCATATGAGTAAGGGTCGATCCCATGAGGATTGATGGACTAAGAAACAATGGTTAAGTGATTGTCTTAGTGAGACAAACAAAAAAGAGTGTTTTGGTATTCAAAGAGCATTAAACAGTAAATTAAGAATTTCAAAAAGCAAGCAGCAATGAGTTGGGAATAAAATATGGAGAAAACAGTTAAGGCTTCAGAGTTATCTATTTTTCGGATTGATTTTTCTTATTAACTATTTTAATCATGCAAGATTTAATTCATGGCAAACTATTTATGACTAGACCCTAATTCCTTAGACCTTCTTAGTCTCCTCTAAAATTTATCAACTGCCAATTCCTTGGTCAATTAATTCCAATTAGAGGGTGATGATCAAGTTCCAGTTTATATGCCACAAGAATCCTAATTATCCAAAAATAAGGGGACTATATGTCACGTATCCCGTTGAATACAAACAATTAGAAATTCAGGATAATATGTTTTCAAGCTATTGTTCAAGTAAAGAGCTTTTCCAAGTTTTTCAAGAACTCAATTAGAACATGGTTCATACTTTCGTTCCACCCAAATTCATAAAATAAAGAACGAAAATAATTATTGAAATATAAATCAAAACATAGATTACATTAGAAAGATCAAACGAATCAATCCATACAAATAGACAGAGCTCCTAACCTTAACAATGAAGGATTAGTTGCTCATGGTTCAGAGAAGAAAACTATGATTGTAAATTCGAATGGAATAATATTGTGTTGGAATAACCCTATTGGCATTCCTTTTATAATTAATCCTAATTAATTTAAAATCTATCTAAAACTAAAATAATATCTTTTCCTAAAAATAAGATTTGAATTTAAATTTCAATTAATTAACAAGTCTTCAGCTGATGGGTGGGGACCACTTGTTTTGTCCATTCTGCAGCTTCTAATCTATGTTTTTTGGGGCTAGAAACTGGGTCAAAATAGCCCAGAAATTGCCCCCCAGCGTTTTCTGCATTTTCTGCACGTGGCGCATGTCACGCGTACATGTCACTGGTCTTCTTCGCAAGTCACGTGGACGCGTCAGTCATGCGAACGCGTCGCTAAGTGAAGAGAAAATTTTTGCGTGGTCTAGAATTCAGAATAAATTCCCGTTGCAAGTATAGCTTCTAAACCAACAAAAGTCCTTTCTTACAAACATTTTGGTTGTCACAAGTAACAAACCCCTAAATAAATTGTTAATCGAAGTATTTAAACCTCGGGTCGTCTTCTCAAGAAATTGCAGGGAGGCGTGTTCTTATTATTGGTTATGAGTTTTGTAAATTGGAGGTTTTGAGAATGAGGAACAAGTATGATAAATAACAAATAAAATAAATAAATGACTGTAAAATAAACTCTTGGCAAGGTATGAGAAATTGGAAGTCCTATCCTAGTTATCCTTATCAATGATGATGAAAATTGAATCTTAATTCCACTTAGTTAACCTCTGCTGGTGCGAAGGAAGGTCAAGTGGCTAATTAGTTTGATCTTCAAATCCTAGTTAATTCCTAGAAAAATATTGGGATTATAGAAGTTCAAGCTAATTAGCAAAGATAGCAATTATCGATCACGTTGAGTTTGATAACTCAAGAGTTACTAATTTCTTAACCAAAGCCATGAATGTAGAAAGCTAAATTAAAATCATAAATATCTGGAATACCTCAAATAACATTCATTCAAAGCAGTCAAATCTAACATGGAAAATATTCATAAACCAATTGGGCAACATAAATCAAACATAAATAAAAGCATCAGAGTAAATAAAAGTGGAAGAGAAACATAAATTATTGAACCTGATGAAGAGTTGAAATAAATCCTAATTTCTATAAATCCTAATTTCTAACTCCTAAGAGAGAGGAGAGAGCCTCTCTCTCTAAAAACTACATCTAAAACCTAAAATTGTGAGTTATGAAAAGCATGATCATGAATTGATGCATTCTCCCACTTCATAGCTTCTAATCTGTGTTTCTGGTCCGAGAACTGGGTCAAAAATAGCCTAGAAGTCACTCCCAGTGCTTTCTGGTCCATACAGGTTGCGGCCAAGTGACGCGGAGGCGTCATCCACGCGTTTGCGTGGAATGAGATTCGCAGATGCGATGCGTCCGCGTGGAGCACGCGTTCGCGTCACCTATCTGTATGGCCACTATGGGGAATTATATATTAAATTGAAGCCCCGGATGTTAGCTTCCCAACGCAACTAAAACCACAGCATTTGGACCTCTGTAGCTCGAGTTATGATCATTTTAGTGCGAGAGGGTCATGCTGACAGCTTTGCAGTTCCTTCAACTTCTTGTATTCCTGCCACTTTTGAATGCTTCCTTTCCATCCTCTGAGCCATTCATGCCCTGTAATCCCTGAAATCACTTAACACACATATCACGACATCTAATGGTAACAAGAGAGGATTAATATTAGCAAATATAAGGCCAAAGATGCATGTTTTCAATCATAGCACAAAATCAGGAAGGAGAATGTAAACTCATGCATTTAGTATGAATAAGTGTATGAAATATCGATAAATCCACTCAATTAAGTACAAGATAAACCATAAAATAGTGGTTTATCACTGAGCAAATCTTTAATTCACACGTACGCGTCAGTCACGCACACGCGTCGCCATGGATACCTCCAAATCACGTGCACGCATCAGGCAAGTGTGCGCGTCACTCCTCGTTGCCATCTCCTTTGATTCTTGTGCTGCAAAAACTTCATCAAATCCAGCAGAATGCTATCTAAAATAATAGTATTGCACAAAACACAAAATAGCAACCATAGTGGCTAAAATATAGTTAATTCTTGATTAAACTCAACAAATTAGATACAAATTCACTAGGAAAAGATAGGAAAGATGCTCACGCATCAGTTGCCAAAAGAATCCAAGGTTCTTCAAGAAGACCAATTCAAGAAGTGGGATTCAAGCATCGTGTAGAGCACAATTGAGTGATTTTCAGAGTGTTGGGGTACTACAAGGGTCATTTGAGACCTTGTTCATCCAGCTTGGAGCATAGAGATCAACAAGAAGGAGATCGGAAAACTAGGATATGGGATCCCGGAGGAGAGTCAAAGACCAAGCATGGATGGAGATTCAAGGAGGAGTGAAAACACAAGCCACCCTAACAAGAGTCTCCTCAACAAGTCCAACTTAAGGACTATAAACCAAAGTGCTAGGTGGGAGGCACCCCACCATGGTAATATGTTCTTACCCTTTTCTTTGTTTATAGTTTTGGTTTATTGTATGTTTACTTGTCTTGGTTAGCTTAGGATTAGTTTAGTTTTGAGCTTACATAGGTTGATTTGCATATGGATCATGCATTTATGGATTTTTTTATGTTTGGGGTTAAAATATGTGTTGAGCTAAGGTAGAGTGCCCCATAAATTAAAGAAAAATTTTTTAGAAAATAGAGCATCTGTGCGTGCACACGCAATTTCTATTTTCTACGTCTTGTGCGTATGCACCGACCTGTGTGTACACACACTCGTATACATGCCCTCTGTTGAGAGTGATGCCAGGGCATTTTGGCCAATTTCACTAGCCTTTTCTTTACATATTTTAGGTAGTTTCATGCATTTTCTTATGTAATAAGCAAGTTTTTGGGTAAATATGCACTTACATCTTGATTCAAGCAAACATTGTGAACTTTACATGAATTCCTGAGAATAATGCATGAATTGAATGCCAATTTAGATGAAGCAGGATCTCATAATCTAGAACAAAGCTTTGAGGCATCTTGTTTGTTTGATTTCAAGCCAAATGAAGCATAGAAGAGCCACGTTAGTACCACTAACGTAGGGACTAACGTGGAAAGGGAGCAAGCTTGCAACGTTAGTGGTAAAGTTAACACCACTAACGTCTTCGAAGGCCATCATAACCCACGTTAATTGCCACATTAGTTGCACTAACATAGGGACGAACGTGGAAGGAAGAAGAAGCTCCAACGTTAGTGGTAAAGTTATCACCACTAACGTTGCAAAGGCCACACACAACCACGTTAAGAGCCACGTTAATGCCATTAACATGAGCTCTAACGTGGAACAAAAAGGATCGCCAACGTTAGTTACACTAACTTTGTCACTAATGTTGGATCAAGCCAAGTTTACCTACGTTAGCGGCCACATTAACGCCACTAACGTAGGAGTTATCGTGGAGCAAGCATAAGAGGCCAACGTTAGTGACACTAACTTTGCACTAACGTTGGAAGTTGGCCAAAATGCCCACGTTAGTGACAAAGTTAGTGTCACTAACGTCTTCGTGTCTTGGCATGTCTGTGTTAATGGCCACGTTAGTAACACTAACGTGGACCATTAACGTGCTAGAAAGAGCAAGGATGTAGCGTTATTGGCAAAGTTAGCACCAATAATGCTAGCAAAGGTTAAGAAGGCTACGTTAGTGGTCACGTTAGTGCCACTAACGTTGAAGTTAATGTAGCTCAAAAGGGTTGGGACGTTAGGGACAAAGTTTTAGTGTCACTAACTTCTTCGAGCCAGGATTTACACTTAACGTTAACGCCACTAACGCCTTGACTAACTGTGAATCATGCCTGACTCAACTTCTTTCTGCAAGCAAAGCTTATCCCACTGAGGACTGTAACTGCTTCAACTAAAGATCAAAGGCCCATATCCAAGACTTGCAGAACTAATAAAAGATCAGAGGAGTAGTATATATAGGAGTAGTTTTGAACTAGAAAGGGGGATGGAAATTGGGATCTGAGGGCCCAAGACTTGTAAACACTCTGTATATTTACTTTCTCTGCAATTTAGTTTACTTTACAATGCACTCTTCATTTTTGTTTTCCATTCCCAGAGCTATGAACAATTAAACCTCTTTTCATTGGGTTAGGGAGCTCTGTTGTAATTTGATGGATCAATTGTAGTTTTCATTCTTCTTCCTCTTTCTTTTCTCTTGATTTTACTAGAGAGCTTTCGGTCCTCAACCAATTGGTTTGTCATCTTGGAAAAGAGTCTATCAATAATTGGATCTCCTCGGACCCTTGGAAAAGGAATGAGGAGATCATGCTAGAAATGCTCTCTCATGCTGGACCGGATTGGGGTTTGGATGGATATAGTGACATATAATCCTACCAACACTTTGATTCGGGAATGCATGTGGTATAATCAGTGACCATACTTCATCTCTTCCTGGTGCACGAAATTGCAATCACACTTTTGCAACCCCGCACAACTAACCAGCAAGTGCACTGGGTCGTCCAAGTAATACCTTACGTGAGTAAGGGTCGATCCCATGGAGATTGTCGGCTTGAAGCAAGCTATGGTTATCTTGTAAATCTTAGTCAGGATATCAGAAATTATCAGGATTGATTGTGAAAAGTAAAAGAACATGAAATAAGTACTTGTTTTGCAGTGATAGAGAATAGGTTGGGGTTTTGGAGATGCTACATCTTCTGAATCTCTGCTTTCCTACTGTCTTCTTCTTCAAACACGCAAGGCTCCTTCCATGGCAAGCTGTATGTAGGGTTTCACCGTTGTCAATGGCTACCTCCCATCCTCTTAGTGGAAATGTTCAACGCACCCTGTCACGGCACGGCTATCCATCTGTCGGTTCTCAATCAGGCCGGAATAGAATCCAATGATTCTTTTGCGTCTGTCACTAACGCCCCGCCTTCAGGAGTTTGAAGCTTATCACAGTCATTCAATCATTGAATCCTACTCAGAATACCACAGACAAGGTTTAGACCTTCCGGATTCTCTTGAATGCCGCCATCAGTTCTAGCTTATACCACGAAGATTCTGATTAAAGAATCCAAGAGATATCTACTTAATCTAAGGTAGAACGGAGGTGGTTGTCAGGCACACGTTCATAGTTGAGAATGATGATGATTGTCACGGATCATCACATTCATCCGGTTTAAGAACAAGTAATATCTTAGAATGGAAGCAAGCATGATTGAATGAAAAACAGTAGTAATTGCATTAATCCATCAAGACACAGCAGAGCTCCTCACCCCTAACCATGGGGTTTAGAGACTCATGCTGTAGAAGATACAATGAGAAACGTGTAAAGTGTCATGAGGTACAGAAACAATGTCAAAAGATCCTATTAATAGTAAACTAGTAACCTAGGGTATACAGAAATGAGTAAATGACGTAAAAATCCACTTCTGGGTCCACTTAGTGTGTGCTTGGGCTGAGCAATGAAGCATTTTCGTGTAGAGACCTTTTCTGGAGTTAAACGCCAGCTTTTATGCCAGTTTGGGCGTTTAACTCTAATTTTTATGCCAGTTCCAGCGTTAAACGCTGGAATTTCTGAGGCTGATTTGTCACGCCGGTTTGGGCCAGCAAATCTCGGGCAAAGTATGGACTATTATACATTGCTGGAAAGCCCAGGATGTCTACTTTCCAATGCCGTTGAGAGCGCGCCAATTGGGCTTCTGTAGCTCCAGAAAATCCACTTCGAGTGTAGGGAGGTCAGAATCCAACAGCATCTGCAGTCCTTCTCAATCTCTAAATCAGATTTAAGAGAGGTGATGGATTCATAGGACATTCATAGCTTTAAGACATGAATTTTAAATTCTATTAATTATGAATTAAAAACAAGACTCAAAAATAGATATAAGATTAGACTAGAAAATAAAAATAGAAAACAAAAATTTAAATAGGCTCCTAATGATAGAGGTTTTCACAGAGTTAGGACTCAACAACCTTGATTTTGAGAAGTGGATGCTCCCTCAACTTGAGATGAAAGCTTTTGGCGTTTCAACTCTTGGAGTTCACGCCCCTGCTTCTCTTGTTCCTTCAGCAATTTGCAGAGCATGCAGTTCTGATTCTGCTGTTCTTCCTTCAGTTGCTCCATAGTTTCTTGCAACTTGGTGATAGATGCTTCTAGGCTGGTCCAGTAGTCAATTTTAGGGAATTCAGGGAGGAACTCTTGCGCCCTCCTTTTGATAGAGTTGTCTTGCATTTGTCCTTCCATTGACTTCTTGGTGATTGGATGTTCAATGGGTATGAATTCATCTACTCCCATCTTTACCCCAGCCTCTTTACAGAGCAAGGAGATCAAGCTTGGGTAAGCCAATTTGGCTTCAGTGGAATTTTTATTTGCAATTGTGTAGATCTCACAAGCAATTACATGATGAACCTCCACTTCTTTTCCAAGCATAATGCAATGAATCATCACTGCTCTCTTGATAGTGACCTCAGAACGGTTGCTAGTGGGCAATATGGAACGCCCAATAAAGTCTAGCCAACCTCTTGCAATTGGTTTGAGGTCTCCCCTCTTGAGTTGGTTTGGGACACCCTTAGAATTGGTTATCCACTTAGTTCCAGGGAGGCATATGTCCTCTAGAACTTGATCCAACCCTTTATCTACTCTCACCATTCTCCTATTAAAGGATTCAGGATCATCTTGCAGTTGAGGCAATTTGAAGATTTCTCTTATTTTGTCCAGATGGAAGTACATAACTTTCCCTCTGACCATGGTTCTGTAGATATGGTAAGCAGTTCCAGTCATTCTCTGCTTATCTGTTAGCCACAGATTTGAGTAGAATTCCTGAACCATATTCCTTCCAACCTTTATCTCAGGATTGGTTAGAACTTCCCATCCTCTGTTTCGAATTTGCTCTTGGATCCCCGGATATTCATCTTCTTTCAGATCAAATTTAACTTCCGGGATCACTGACCTAAGACCCATTATTTTGTGATAATGGTCTTCATGTTCTTTGGTTAAGAACTTCTCTTGATTTCAAAGATTCTTTGGATTATTCTCTTTCTTTCCTCTTAAATTGGTTTGTTTTCCCTTAGGAGCCATGATCTTGATGAATCTTGGCTTAGTGATCATGGAAAAGCACACCAAACTTAGAGGTTTGCTTGTCCTCAAGCAAAAGAAAGGAAAGAAGAGAGAGAAGAGAAGAGCAAATTCGAATGGTGTGGGGGAATTAGGGGGCCAAATGTGTATTTATAAGGGGGGAAGGAGATTTCAAAAAAATTGAAGGGAGATTTGAGAAGATATGGAGAGAATTTGAGAGAAGAGTGAGTTTTTGAGTAAGATATGGGATTAATTTGAGAGGGATTTGAAGAATGATTTTGATTTTTGAAGATTTGAAGGTGAATGATGAAAGGTTAAGATGTATTTATGTAGAAAAGTATGGGCAAGAAAAGGAAAATTTAAAAAAAAAATTTGATTGAAAATCAAAATCGTGGTCCCCCCACCTTTCTGGCGTTAAACGCCCAGAATGGCACCTATTCTGGCGTTTAACGCCCATTTGTTGCCCCTTTTGGGCGTTTAACGCCCAGCCAGGTACCTTGGCTGGCGTTAAACGCCAGAATTCCTTTATCACTGGGCGTTTTTCCAAAACGCCCAGGATGCTGCACACCTGGCGTTAAACGCCCAGAATGGGCACCATTCTGGGCGTTTAACGCCCAAAATGGTACCTCTACTGGCGTTAAACGCCCAGAATGGTGCCCATTCTGGCGTTTAACGCCCAAAATGCCCCTTACTGGCGTTTTTTCGCCAGTAAGCTCTTTTTCTCTGCTTTTTGAGCTGAATCCTTCTGTAACTTTGTGAATTCCTTCATTTTTGATACTTGCCTCTGTAAAAACAAAACATATAACCTGCTAATGACTGGGTTGCCTCCCAGCAAGCGCTTCTTTACTGTCTTTAGCTGGACTTTTACTGAGAATCACTCGAGTCTCAGTTTTGAGCATTCCTGCTCAAAATTGCCTTCAAGATAATGCTTGATTCTCTGTCCATTAACAATGAACCTTTTGTCAGAATCAGTATCCTGAAGCTCAACATATCCATATGGTGACACTCCTGTAATCACATACGGACCCCTCCACCGGGATTTGAGTTTTCCTGGAAACAATTTGAGCCTAGAGTTGAAGAGCAGAACTTTTTATCCTGGCTCAAAGACTCTGGTTGACAACTTCTTGTCATGCCACTTCTTTGCCTTTTCCTTATAAATTTTTGCATTTTCAAAGGCATTGAGTCTGAACTCTTCTAGCTCATTTAGCTGGAGCAATCTTTTTGCACCAGCTAACTGAGCATCCATGTTTAGGAATCTGGTTGCCCAGTAGGCTTTATGTTCCAGTTCCACGGGCAGATGACAGGCCTTCCCATACACCAGTTGGTATGGAGAGGTTCCTATAGGAGTCTTGAATGCTGTTCTGTATGCCCACAGAGCATCATCCAAGCTCTTTGCCCAATCCTTTCTCCGGGCTATCAGAGTCCGTTCCAGGATTCTTTTTAGCTCTCTGTTAGAGACTTCAGCTTGCCCATTTGTCTGTGGATGATATGGAGTTGCCACTTTGTGGCTAATTCCATATCTAACCATAGCAGAGTATAGCTGTCTATTGCAGAAATGAGTGCCCCCGTCACTGATTAGTACTCTAGGAACACCAAACCTGCTGAAGATGTATTTCTGGAGGAATTTCAGCACGGTCTTGGTATCATTAGTGGGTGTAGCAATTGCTTCTACCCACTTAGATACATAGTCCACTGCCACCAGAATGTAAGTGTTTGAGTATGATGGTGGGAATGGACCCATGAAGTCAATTCCCCATACATCAAACAATTCTATCTCTAATATCCCTTGTTGAGGCATGGCATATCCATGAGGCAAGTTACCAGCTCTTTGGCAACTGTCACAGTTACGCACAAACTCTCGGGAATCTTTATAGAGAGTAGGCCAGTAGAAGCCACATTGGAGGACTTTAGTGGCTGTTCGCTCACTTCCAAAATGTCCTCCATACTGTGATCCATGGCAATGCCATAGGATCCTTTGTGCTTCTTCTCTGGGTACACATCTGTGGATCATTCCGTCTGCACATCTCTTAAAGAGATATGGTTCATCCCATAGGTAGTACTTGGCATCTGAAATTAATTTCTTTCTTTGCACTCTGCTGTACTCCTGGGGTATGAACCTCACAGCTTTATAGTTTGCAATATCTGCAAACCATGGAGCTTCCTGAATGGCAAAGAGTTGCTCATCTGGGAAGGTTTCAGAGATCTCAGTAGAAGGGAGGGACGCCCCAGCTACTGGTTCTATTCGGGATAGATGATCAGCTACTTGGTTCTCTGTCCCTTTTCTGTCTCTTATTTCTATATCAAACTCTTGCAGAAGCAACACCTATCTTATAAGTCTGGGCTTTGAATCCTGCTTTGTGAGTAAGTATTTAAGATCAGCATGGTCAGTGTACACAACCACTTTGGATCCCACTAGATAGGATCTAAACTTGTCAATGGCATAGACCACTACAAGTAACTCTTTTTCTGTGGTTGTGTAATTCTTCTGTGCGTCATTTAGAACACGGCTGGCATAATAAATGACGTGCAGAAGCTTGTTATGCCTCTGTCCCAACACTGCACCAATGGCATGGTCACTGGCATCACACATTAGTTCAAATGGCAATGTCCAATCTGGTGCAGAGATGACTGGTGCTGTGACCAGCTTAGCTTTCAGGGTCTCAAATGCCTGCAGACACTGTGTGTCAAACACAAATGGAGTGTCAGCAGCTAGCAGGTTACTCAAAGGTTTTGCAATTTTCGAAAAATCCTTTATAAACCTTCTGTAGAATCCTGCATGCCCCAGAAAGCTTCTGATTGCCTTAACATTGGCAGGTGGTGGTAATTTTTCAATTACCTCTACCTTTGCCTTATCCACCTCTATTCCCTTGCTTGAAATTTTGTGCCCAAGGACAATTCCTTTAGTCACCATAAAGTGACATTTCTCCCAGTTTAAAACCAGGTTAGTCTCTTGGCACCTTTTCAGGACAAGTGCTAGGTGATTAAGACAGGAGCTGAATGAGTCTCCATATACTGAGAAGTCATCCATGAAGACTTCTAGGAATTTCTCCACCATATCAGAGAAGATGGATAACATGCATCTCTGAAAGGTTGCAGGAGCATTACACAGACCAAAAGGCATCCTCCTATAGGCAAAAACGCCAGAAGGACAAGTAAATGCTGTTTTCTTCTGGTCCTGAGGATCTACTGCAATTTGGTTGTAGCCTGAATAGCCATCCAAAAAGCAGTAATAATCATGACCAGCTAGTCTTTCTAGCATTTGGTCTATGAATGGTAAAGGAAAATGATCCTTTCTGGTGGCTGTATTGAGCCTTCTGTAGTCAATACACATACGCCATCCTGTGACTGTTCTTGTAGGAACCAGTTCATTTTTTTCATTATGAACCACTGTCATGCCTCCCTTTTTGGGGACAACTTGGACAGGGCTCACCCAGGGGCTATCAGAAATAGGATAAATAATCCCAGCCTCTAGTAATTTAGTGACCTCTTTCTGCACCACCTCCTTCATGGTTGGATTTAGCCTCCTTTGTGGTTGAACCACTGGTTTGGCATTATCCTCCAACAGGATCTTGTGCATGCATCTAGCTGGGCTAATGCAATTAAGATCACTTATGGACCACCCAAGAGCTGTCTTGTGTGTCCTTAGCACTTGAATCAGTGCTTCCTCTTCCTGTGGATTTAAAGCAGAGCTTATAATCACTGGAAAAGTGTCACCCTCTCCCAGAAATGCATACTTCAGGGATGGTGGTAGTGGTTTGAGTTCAGGTTTGGGAGGCTTATCCTCCTCCTGAGGAATTTTCGAAAATTCCTTTGTTTCCACTGATTCTTCTTGATCAGGTTGAGCATCTTTGAAGATGTCCTCAAGCTCTGATTCTAGGCTTTCAGTCATATTGATCTCTTCTACCAGAGAGTCAATAATGTCAGCGCCCATGCAGTCATTTGGTGTGTCTGGATGCTGCATAGCTTTTACAGCATTCAACTTGAACTCATCCTTATTGACTCTCAGGGTTACTTCCCCTCTCTGTACATCAATGAGAGTTCGTCCAATTGCTAGGAAAGGTCTTCCTAGAATGAGAGTTGCACTCTTGTGCTCCTCCATTTCCAGCACCACAAAGTCAGTTGGAAAGGCGAATGGTCCAACCTTGACAATCATATCCTCTATTATGCCTGATGGATATTTAATGGAGCCATCAGCAAGTTGGAGGCATATCCGGGTTGGTTTGACTTCTCCAGTCAACCCAAGCTTTCTGATAGTGGATGCAGGTATTAGATTGATGCTTGCTCCAAGATCACATAGGGTTGTCTTGGTGCAAGCACCTTCTAATATGCATGGTATCATAAAGCTTCCTAGATCTTGAAGCTTTTTTGGTAAGCTTTTTAGAATGACTGCACTGCATTCTTCAGTGAGAAACACTTTTTCAGTTTCTCTCCAATCCTTCTTATGACTTAAGATTTCTTTCATGAACTTAGCATAAGAAGGTATTTGCTCAAGTGCCTCTGCAAACAGAATCTTTATTTCAAGAGTCCTTAGATAGTCTGCAAAGCGGGCAAATTGCTTATCCTGTTCCGCTTGGCGGAGTTTTTGAGGATAAGGCATCTTGGCTTTATATTCTTCAACCTTAGATGCTACAGGTTTATTCCTTACAGAAGTGGTTGAAGAAGCCTTTTTAGAGGGATTACTGTCAGCACTCTCAGGTGTCTGATCCTGCCTTGGCGTCTGAACGCCAGGATTGGGTGGAAAATGGGCGTTTAACGCCAACTTTTCCCCCTTTTCTGGCGTTTGAATGCCAGAACTGGGCAAGGAATGGGCGTTTAACGCCAGCTTTCCTTCCCTCTCTGGCCTTTGAACGCCAATAACATTCCTCTCTGGGCTCTTACTGTCCTCAGAGGGATTTTGAACAGTGGTTTGGTTATCCCCTGTCAATTGTTCATTGTTTGGCTTTTTGCTACTTTGAGCAGTGTTATTCAGTGTCTTCCCACTCCTCAGTTGAACTGCTTGACATTCCTCTGTTATCTGTTTAGATATTTGCTGTTTTGCTTGATTCAACTGCAGTTCTATGTTCTTGTTAGCAACTTTAGTTTCATGGAGCATGATGACAAGTCATCATATACCCATTTTTCAAGCTAATTTCACTTGTTTTGTTAGCATTTATGCACTTTCTTGCATCCTAAGTAAGTGATTTGGAGTGAAAATGCACAACTTCTCTAAATCAAGCAACCACCATGAAATTAATGTTAAATCATGAGGTTTAAGCTAATTTTAATTGCATTTTAATTGATTTATAAGCCTCTTGAATTTAGTGATACTTTGAGTGGTTGTTTGGTTTATTTTAGGTGAAGAAAAGAAAAGAAAATGAAAAGCGTGGCCTAAGAAGCGTGACACAAGAAAAGGAAAGCGTGGCCAAAGAGGAGAGAAGCGTGCCGCAACTAATGAGGGAAGCAACCTTGCCCTCCACAAGGGCAGACTGCCCTCTAGGAGGGCAGCATTAAGTGACCAAGCCAAGGAAGGCAACTCTGCCCTGCCCACTTCAAGGGCAGAGCACAAAATGATGCCTTGGAACCAAGAGAAGCAAACTCTGCCCTGCCCTTGTGGAGAGCAGAATCGGGCTCCATGAGGAAGAAAATCAAGAAGAAAATATCAACTATGCATGCTACAAGGCTCGAGCAAGGGACCATGAGGAAGCCAAAGACTAAGGGTGACTAGCGTGCCAAAAAGCCAAGAGAAAAAGAAGCGTGTTTGCATCGGCCCAGGTTCGAACACGGGCGTGCAATATGGCAACCCTGCCCTGCCCTTGGCGCGGGCAGGGCAGCATTTGAATTGGCACGGTCTTGGCGCACCTTTTCTCACTCTGGCGCACCAATTTCCTCGTCCTGGCAGCATCTGGCGCGCGCGTTTCCTCCCTGGCGCACCAAACCGATCCTGCCCTGCCCTTGGCGCGGGCAGGGCAGCGTTTTTCATTCCTGGCAGCACCATCCGCACGCACTAACGCCCCCTGGCAGCACCATCCGCACGCACAACGCTCCCTGGCGCACCAAACTTTCCCGCCCTGCCCTTGGCGCGGGCAGGGCAGCCTCTGGCGCACCAACCTCGTGCCAGACTCGCACCAGGACGCGCCAGAATCACAACACGCCGCACCAACTCGCACATGGCCGCACCAAATCCATGCACCAAGCTTCATTTTTCTGCCCTGCCCTCCACAAGGGCAGGGCAGCCTCCTGGGAGTGGTTTTTGGGCCAAAATTCAAATTAAAAATTCATTTGAATTCATTTCTTCACCAATCCAAAAGCCAATCCAAATCCCATTATCCAAGAATAGAAAGTGTATAAATAGGACTTAGTTTAATGTAATTAGGACCTTTTAGCTACCTTTACTTTGAGCTTTGAAATTTTGCTTTCATTTTGAGCTTTTAACTTTTGTCTTTGAGCTTTCTTGAGAGATTTGTCCGAGGACCAAGAGGATCAAAGGAGAATTGATTGATCTCCTTCCTCACTTCTCTTGGGCAATTCTACTCTTATGTTTTCTGAGCATTGGGTGTGTGAAATTGGGGAAATTCTGTCCCAATTCCCATTCAAGCCCTTTGCATTTTATTTTCTGCATAATTGAATCTCAATTCTGTTCTTCTACTGCTTTATCTTTAATTTTTTGTCAATTGCTTAGTTGATTCAGATCTGGGAAGGAAATTGGGTTTTAGGCTCTGCTACCTAAGCCCTTGGGATCCTGAGATCATAATTCACTCTTGGTTCTTCTGTGAACCTCTGCTACATTTTATTTCAATTCTGTTTGAATGCTACTAGCTCCTGATTTAAATTCTGCTCAATCTCTTGCTACAATTTACTTCAGCTTTGTTTAGATCTTGCAATCCCATTCCTCAATTCCCTTTTATATTCAAGTCATTTATCTTTCTTGCCCTTTAAGTTACTGCAATTTAAGTTTCTTGCACTTTAAGTTTCAGTCATTTACTTCCTTGCTCTTTAAGATTCTGCACATTTACAATTCTGTTCTTCAATTTACTGCACTTTTCCCTTCCCCCTTTACATTTAATGTCATTTACTTTCTGTTAAACACAAATCACTCAACTAAAACTTGAATCGCTTGACTAAATCAACCACTAAACTAAAATTGCTCAATCCTTCAATCCCTGTGGGATCGACCTCACTCATGTGAGTTATTATTACTTGATGCGACCCGGTACACTTGCTGGTGAGTTTTGTGTTGGATCGTTTTCCACACATCAGAGCATCTCTTTAAATTCTGATAACTGTTCTGTCATCCGGAGCAATTGTTGATTAAGATCAATCATCTGTTCTTGATGATTAGGATCAGTGACTACTGTCATGACTTCCTCTTTTGGAGAGAGCTCATTGCTAGAGTACAAATATTGATTTCTAGCAACAGTGTCTATAAGCTCTTGAGCCTCTTCAATTGTCTTCCTCATGTGGATAGATCCACCAGCTGAGTGGTCTAAAGACATCTGAGCTTTTTCTGTGAGCCCATAGTAGAAGATGTCTAACTGTACCCACTCTGAAAACATTTCAGAGGGGAATTTTCTTAGCATACCTCTATACCTCTCCCAGGCATTATAAAGGGATTCATTATCCTCTTGTTTAAAGCCTTGGATGTCCAGCCTTAACTGTGTCATCCTCTTTGGAGGGTAAAAGTGATTCAGGAATTTATCTGATAACTGTTTCCATGTTTTTATGCTTGCTGTAGGTTGGTATTCAACCACCTCTTAGCTTGATCTTTTACAGCAAATGGAAACAGTAATAGTCTGTAGACATCCTGATCCACCTCTTTATCATGTACTGTGTCAGCAATCTGTAAGAACTGTGCCAGAAACTCAGTAGGCTCTTCCTGTGGAAAACCGGAATACTGGCAATTTTGCTGCACTATGATAATGAGTTGAGGATTTAGCTCAAAGCTGCTTGCTTTGATGGGAGGTGTACAGATGCTACTCCCATATGCAGCTGTAATGGGGTTAGCATATGACCCCAGAGTCCTTCTGGACTGATCAATTCCACTTAGGTCCATAATGGATAAAGGGAAATGATATGGATTGCAAATAGATAAATTTTGTTTTGTTTTTTTTTTTGACCGAAAAATGAAATAAAAACAAAAGGAAAATAAAATAAAAAAATCGAAAATTAAAAGAGAAAAAGATCAAAGCAATTTGAAAACTGAATCAATTAGTTAATAAAAAAAAGATTTTGAGATTAGCAATTAGAAAGATATGATTGAAAAGATTTTTATGAAAAAGATTTGATTTTTGAAATGAGGAAAGAGAAAAACAACAAAATGACACCAAACTTAAAATTTTTAGAAAATCAAACACTAATTTTCGAAAATTTTTAAGGGAAAAACACAAAAGGACACCAAACTTAGAATTTTTAAAGATCAAAAAGAGACTAAGGACATGCAAATTCGAAAAACTAAAAGAAAACAAAAGCATGCAATTGACACCAAACTTAAAATATGAAACTAGACTCAACTAAAAGACTCTAAACCAACAAAAATAAAACAGTCCTAATCTAAGCAACAAGATAAGCCGTCAGTTGTCCAAACTCGAACAATCCCCGGCAACGGCGCCAAAAACTTGGTTCACGAAATTGCAATCACACTTTTGCAACCCGGCACAACTAACCAGCAAGTGCACTGGGTCGTCCAAGTAATACCTTACGTCAGTAAGGGTCGATCCCACGGAGATTGTCGGCTTAAAGCAAGCTATGGTTATCTTGTAAATCTTAGTCAGGATATCAGAAATTATCAGGATTGATTGTGAAAAGTAAAAGAACATGAAATAAGTACTTGTTTTGCAGTGATAGAGAATAGGTTGGGGTTTTGGAGATGCTACATCTTCTGAATCTCTACTTTCCTACTGTCTTCTTCTTCAAACACGCAAGGCTCCTTCCATGGCAAGCTGTATGTAGGGTTTCACCGTTGTCAATGGCTACCTCCCATCCTCTCAGTGGAAATGTTCAACGCACCCTGTCACGGCACGGCTATCCATCTGTCGGTTCTCAATTAGGCCGGAATAGAATCCAATGATTCTTTTGCGTCTGTCACTAATGCCCCGCCTTCAGGAGTTTGAAGCTCGTCACAGTCATTCAATCATTGAATCCTACTCAGAATACCACAGACAAGGTTTAGACCTTCCGGATTCTCTTGAATGCCGCCATCAGTTCTAGCTTATACCACGAAGATTCTGATTAAAGAATCCAAGAGATATCTACTTAATCTAAGGTAGAACGGAGGTGGTTGTCAGGCACACGTTCATAGTTGAGAATGATGATGATTGTCACGGATCATCACATTCATCCGGTTTAAGAACAAGTAATATCTTAGAATGGAAGCAAGCATGATTGAATGAAAAACAGTAGTAATTGCAGTAATCCATCAAGACACAGCAGAGCTCCTCACCCCCAACCATGGGGTTTAGAGACTCATGCTGTAGAAGATACAATGAGAAACGTGTAAAGTGTCATGAGGTACAGAAACAATGTCAAAAGATCCTATTAATAGTAAACTAGTAACCTAGGGTATACAGAAATGAGTAAATGACGTAAAAATCCACTTCTGGGTCCACTTAGTGTGTGCTTGGGCTGAGAAATGAAGCATTTTCATGTAGAGACCTTTTCTGGAGTTAAACGCCAGCTTTTATGCCAGTTTGGGCGTTTAACTCCAATTTTTATGCCAGTTCCAGCGTTAAACGCTGGAATTTCTGAGGCTGATTTGCCACGCCGGTTTGGGCCATCAAATCTCGTACAAAGTATGGACTATTATACATTGCTGGAAAGCCCAGGATGTCTACTTTCCAATGCCATTAAGAGCGCGCCAAATGGGCTTCTGTAGCTCCAGAAAATCCACTTCGAGTGCAGGGAGGTCAGAATCCAACAGCATCTGCAGTCCTTCTCAATCTCTAAATCAGATTTTTGCTCAGGACCCTCAATTTCAGTCAGAAAATACCTGAAATCACAGAAAAACACACAAACTCATAGTAAAGTCCAGAAAAGTGAATTTTAACTAAAAACTACTAAAAATATACTAAAAACTAACTAGATTATACTAAAAACATACTAAAAACAATGCCAAAAAGCGTATAAATTATCCGCTCATCACTTCCCATGAGCAATTAAATCAAGGAATTGGGCAATTCTTCAAGCTTAGAAAGATCGGATTGCTAAGGAATTGGGATCCAATCACTTAAGATTGCCAAGGAGATCAATGAATGCATTGATTGAGGAAGAGATAAAAATGACTTGATCCAGAGAATGCAACATCTCCTATGCCCAATGAATTCTCCACTTCTGATCTTACCCATTCTCTTTAATTTCAGCTATTTACTTTGATGCTCATCTCCCCTAATTCCCATTTAAGATTCAGCAATTTACTTTTTGCAATTTACATTCTGCCATTTATTTTCAGCACTTATATTTCCTGCCATTTACTTTTCCCGCCATTTACTTTTCTGCAACTTTCAACTCAACTTGTTTAGCTCAACTAGAACAGTCCTCTAATTAAAGTTGCTCGACCAATCAATCCCTGTGAGATTCAACCTCACTCTATTGTGAGTTTTTACTTGACGACAATTCGGTATACTTGCTGTTCATACCCTGACCGAGCTCCCCAAACTCGGTAAGTTCATAGAAGGTCCGACCTCATCCCAAGGCCCACGCCTGAGGTCGGACCTCGGACAACAAAGCTAAAAAGGCCCATCAAAAGGAACGCAGCCCAAAAACTAAAAGGCCGAAAAGGCCTAGAGAAAGGCGGTTCCACAAAGATAGGGATAAAACTCCCAAAAGATAAGATAAGATAAGAATATCTTATCCAGGGAAGATCACAGCCAACTACTATAAATACACTGGAGCACCCAGGTATAACTCATACTCTAATTCTACTCAATATCTGCTTGGACCCATGCTAACTTAAGCATCGGAGTGTCATTGCAGGTACAACCACCAACCACTCCACATATCAAGCTCGGGTCCCTGACCCCCACCTCGGGCCTCACCAAGACGTCCGAGCTACTCGTTTCAGGTAACCCCCGGAACATTGGCGCCGTTGCCGGGGACCTGGAAGTCATCCCTCTACCATGGCGGACGACCCCTCCAACAATGACCGCGCGGCATCAGAACAAGAGGAGGAAGTTGACACCGGAGAACGACCGGACAGCCCTCTATCACCACGCACTCCAGGAGGAAACAAACAGAATCGCCCAAAGACGTCACTCCCAAACAAAGATCCACGAAATCCCGAAAAAGAAAAGAGCTCGGAAATTCTAGAAGCAGTCCGGGCACAACAAAACCGACTAAAACAACTCGAAGAGGACATAAAGAAGCAAAAAGAAACTGAACAAGATCTGAGAAGGGAAGCTCGCAAGCGCAGAGAATTAGAAGAAAAACTGCGGAAAATAAAGGCCAACCTGAAAGATCGGTCAGACCGCGGCCCCACCCCCGAAGGCAACCATGATCCCTTCACGCAAGAGATCATGAAGGAGAAGGTACCGCGAAACTTTAAACCACCCGATATGGATCTCTACGACGGCACCACCGACCCAAGTCACCACCTCAGCAACTTCAGAAGCAGAATGTACCTAGTCGACGCCTCCGACGCGATTCGGTGCAAAGCCTTCCCCACCACTCTCACCAAATCAGCCATGAAGTGGTTCGACAACCTGCCACCTAGATCAATCACCAGCTTCGAAGACCTAACCAAAAAATTCCTAACAAGATTCTCCATTCAAAAGGACAAGGCAAAACATGCCCCCAGTCTACTCGGGATCAAACAAGGTAACCAAGAAACTCTCCGAGAGTACATGGAGCGATTCAACAAAGCCTGCCTGGACATACAACACTTGCCCACTGAAGCAGCCATCATGGGACTAGCAAACGGCCTAAAAGAGGGACCGTTTAGCCAATCCCTATCCAAACGATACCCGACCTCCCTATACGAGGTGCAAGAACGGGCAGAAAAATATATCAACATGGAGGAAACCTCCCAGCTAAGAGACTCTTCTAGGAAGGAATCAACCTACCCGTTCCGAGATCGAGATCGGGAACAGAAGAAGAAAGAAGAATCCAACTCGGACAAGCCACGGAAGTATCATAGCTACACTCCCCTCCGAGTTTCCCTGGTAGACGTCTACAGAGAAGTATGCCACACCGAAAAAATCCCACCGCCCCGACCTCTAAAACACAAGAGAGCAGGGAGAGATCGGTCCGAATACTGTGAATACCACAAGCTCTACGGTCATTCTACTAACGACTGCCACGACCTAAAAAATGTCATAGAAAAGCTAGCCAGAGAAGGAAAACTCGACAGATACATAGCAGAGAAGGGAGAAGAGATCAAAAAGAGAAGGAGGGGAGATAACGAAGATCGGGCTGAGCAAACCCCGCGAACCCCTGAAAGGCACGTTCACATGATAAATGGAGGTTTTGCAGGCGGAGGAACATCCAGATCCTCGCGAAAAAGACACCTCAAAGACGTCTATCATGTCCGAGAAGACAGCCCCCTGCCCGAATTACCTACTATCTCGTTTACCCGAGAAGATGCTCAAGGGGTAATACCCGGGCAGGACGATCCAATGGTAATCACCATCATCCTAGCAAACGCCAACCTACATCGAACCCTGGTTGACCAGGGAAGCTCAGCAGATATCCTGTTCAAAACAGCCTTCGACAAACTCGGACTTGAAGAAAAAGAGCTAAAGGCCTATCCCACCGACTTATTTGGACTAGGGGACACCCCGATCCATCCCTTAGGATACATCTCGCTACATACTACCTTTGGAAGAGGCGAACAGTCTAGAACATTAAGCATCGACTACATTATAGTCGACGTCACTTCAGCATACAATGCCCTCATTGGGCGACCAACCCTAAACAGACTAGCAGCTATAGTCTCAACCCCACACCTCTGTATGAAGTTCCCTACCACAAAGGGAATCGCTACCCTAAAAGGCGACCAAAAACTAGCACGGCGATGCTACAACGAAAGCCTGAGCCTAAAAGGGAAAAGAGGTCAATACAATAGAACTCGGACGAGTTCAAACCCGAGAAGACCTCCGGCCACAACCAGAGGGAGAAACCGAAAAAATCCAAATCGGGAACACACCTGAAAAAATAACAAACGTAGGAGTGAACCTCGAAGCAGGCCTAAAAGAGGAACTCATAACCCTCTTAAAAGAGAATTCCGACCTCTTCGCCTGGAAAGCCTCCGACATGCCAGGCATAAGTCCCGACCTGATGTGCCATAGGCTATCAGTGTACCCGGGATCCCGACCTGTCCAACAAAGACGTAGGAAGCTCGGGCCTGAGCGCATGCAAGCAATAGAAGAACAAGTACAAGCACTACTAGATGCAGGGTTCATTAGGGAAGTAAAATACCCCCTATGGCTCGCAAACGTGGTCCTGGTAAAAAAGCCAAATGGAAAATGGAGGATGTGCGTCGACTACACGGATCTCAACAAAGCCTGCCCCAAAGATCCATATCCACTACCAAACATCGACGCCTTAGTAGACGCAGCCTCGGGCTATAGATACCTCTCCTTCATGGACGCATACTCGGGATACAACCAAATCCCGATGTACGGACCTGACCAAGAAAAGACCTCGTTCATAACCCCAAGGGCAAACTACTGCTACGTAGTAATGCCCTTCGGGCTGAAGAACGCAGGGGCAACCTACCAGAGGCTAATGAACAAAGTGTTCTCAGAGCACATCGGGCTACAACTAGAGGTATACGTCGACGACATGCTGGTAAAGACACAAGAAGACAGAAACTTGCTGACCGACCTCTCCAGTGTCTTCGGCACCCTTAGAAAACACAACATGAGACTTAACCCGACGAAGTGCACCTTCGCCGCAGAAGCCGGAAAGTTCTTAGGCTTCATGCTGACTCAAAGGGGCATCGAAGCAAACCCGGACAAATGCCAAGCAATACTCAATATGAAGAGCCCGACGTGTGTCAAAGAAGTACAACAACTGAATGGAAGGCTGGCCGCCCTATCAAGATTCTTGGCAGGATCAGCAATAAAATCACTACCTCTCTACTCACTCCTAAAGAAAGGGAAACCCTTCTCATGGACCCCGGAGTGCGAAAAAGCCTTTCAAGAATTCAAGGAATTCCTCGGGCAGCCACCAATCCTAACCCGACCTTTAAAAGGGGAAGAGCTCGTACTGTACCTCTCGGTCGGACATCGGGCAGTCGCTTCAGCGCTAATACGAGAAAATGATCAAGGACAACACCCCATATACTTTGTAAGCAAGGAACTACAAGGGGCCGAATTAAACTACCAGAAGATAGAAAAATTCGCCTACGCCCTAGTGTTCACAGCTCGGAGGCTCCGTCCCTACTTTCAGGCCCACACCATCAAAATCCGGAGAAACCAACCCATGAGACACATCCTGCAAAAAACAGACCTGGCAGGACGAATACTACAATGGGCGGTGGAACTGTCCGAGTTCGACCTCCACTACGAAGCCCGGACTGCCATAAAATCTCAGTACCTAGCCGACTTCATCGCAGAATATACTGAGACCCCTGGAACCCCACTCTCGTGGAATCTGTATGTCGACGGGTCCTCAAACAAAACAGGAAGCGGAGCCGGGGTTATACTCGAAAGCGACCAAGGAACACGGATAGAACTATCCCTAAAATTCGAGTTCCAGGCCTCGAACAACCAAGCCGAATACGTGGCCCTACTAGCAGGTCTAAAGCTAGCCGAAGAGGTCGGAGCCCAGAGAATCACGATCTTCAGCGACTCCCAGGTCGTCACATCTCAAGTAAATGGAAGCTACCAGGCCAAAGACCCAACTATGAAAAAATACCTGGATCAAACACAGGCACAATTACGCCACTTTTCAGAAATACAAATCCAGCACATACCTCGGGAACAAAACGCCCGGGCAGACGCCCTCTCAAAGCTCGCCAGCACCAAGCCCGGAGGCAACAACAGAAGTCTCCTCCAGGAAACTTTACAATCCCCCTCCGTGCTAAGAGAGGAAGAAACGCTGAATATATCCAACCAACAGCAAGGATGGATGACCCCCATACTCAGCTACCTGAAGTCGGGAACTCTTCCCGCCGAAAGAAAGGGAGCTAAAAGACTCACGAAAGATGCCCAAAATTATACACTAATTCACGGCGTATTATACAGAAGAGGATTCACAAATCCCCTCCTTCGGTGCGTCCCGACCTCAGAAACAAAGAACGTCCTCGAAGAAGTCCACGGAGGCATGTGTGGGAACCATCTCGGAGCTCGGGCATTATCTAAAAAGGTAGTCCGAGCCGGCTTCTACTGGCCGACCTTGCAGAAAGACGCAACGGAATTCGTGAAAATATGCCCCCTGCCAAAAACACGCCAATTTCCACAAGGCACCACCAGAAGACCTTATCAGCATCACCGCACCATGGCCCTTCGCAAAATGGGGACTTGACCTACTTGGCCCGTTCCCACAAGGACCGGGGCAAGTCAAATACCTCATAGTAGGGGTCGACTACTTTACAAAGTGGTTCGAAGCCGAGCCCTTAGCCACCATTACGGCTCAGAAAAGCCGCAAATTCCTATACAAAAACATTGTCACAAGGTTCGGAGTCCCCTACTCCATCACAACAGACAATGGAACACAGTTCACGGACACAAGTTTTCAGAACTTGGTGGCCGAACTAAAAATCAAACAGCAATTCACATCAGTCGAACACCCACAAGCCAATGGACAAGCAGAGGCTGCAAATAAAGTCATCTTGGCCGGGTTAAAAAGAAGACTCCAAGAGGCCAAAGGGGCGTGGGCCGAGGAACTCCCCCAGGTACTATGGACATATCGGACAACCCCGCACTCCACAACGGGAGAATCCCCATTCCGACTAGCTTACGGGATGGAGGCAATGATTCCTATCGAAATAGATGAAGGGTCGCCCAGAGTCATCTTCTACAACGAAGGAGGCAACCCTCAGGCACAAAGGGAAGAACTCGACCTCCTCCCCGAGGTCCGAGAAAGAGCCCGAATCCGCGAGGAAGCCTTAAAACGGCGAACGGCCCTCAGATACAATCAAAAGGTAATAAAGCGAAGTTTCTCCATTCACGACCTGATTCTAATCCGAAATGACATCGGAACACAAAAGTCGGGAGAAGGAAAGCTAGCCGCAAATTGGAAAGGGCCCTACAAGGTAACAGAAGTCTTAGGGACAGGCTACTACAAAATATCCGACCTAGAAGGCAATGAACTGCCCAGGGCCTGGCACGCCTGTAATCTAAGACGGTACTACAGCTAGAAAAACTTAACCCGAGGTGTACTCTTTTTCCCTACAAGGGTTTTTTAATGAGACACCCGGTTAAGTAAGATACCCGACCTAGTCAAAGGTAAACACTCTGTAAATATTCTTTCTTTTTAATACTAATCAAATTTTTTCTATTTTTTCCTCATGATGAAACAAATCCTGGAAAGTACCCCGCCAAGGCGCATTAATTTATGCTCGGCAAAACGCAAAAAATCATTTGCCAAAAGGCCACACAAAGGTCGGCAAAGATAAAGCGACGAGGTTCAAATTAATGTGAGAAGTTATAAAGTAACTCTGAAAAAGGCTCAAAAAGCCAAATAAAAAGAGATTACAAAAATAACTTAAAAGGGCCGACCAACGACAAAGTCGGACCCAACAAAAAGGAGGTACTCGAGCGCCCGAGGTCCGAGCTTAAAGCTCGGATCCAAGAAGAAAGCCTTAAAGCGGCAAAAACCCAAGATTTCGAAAACGCTTACTAAAAAGTTGCTTTACAAAAACAACTAAAAAGTACAAGCGAAAGAACGAAATCAGAAGAAGTTTCGAAAACGCTTACTAAAAAGTTGCTTTACAAAAACAACTAAAAAGTACAAGCGAAAGAACGAAACCCGAGGAAGTTTCGAAAACGCTTACTAAAAAGTTGCTTTACAAAAACAACTAAAAAGTACAAGCGAAAGAACGAAACCAAAGGAAGTCTCAAAACGCTAGCTAAAAAGTTGTTATTCAAAAAACAGCTAAAAAGCATAAAAGCGGAACAAAAAGTCAAAAACGCGAACACCACATAAATAAAGCTAAAAAGTTACTACAAGTAGCTAAAAAGCAAGAAGGTGTCCAAAAGCGTTCACAGTAACCATCCAGAAACAAAAAGAGCCCACAGGTCGGGCAAAACACCTAAAGATTACAGAGGATCAAGATCCTTTCCGGACTCCACATCAACAGAAGGCTGCGGGGCAAACATAGAAATCGGGACTGCATCGACGGCAACGTCACCCGGGTTTGAAACCCCCACGCCAGATCCATCCCCGGCCAAAGAGGAAGTCGGGTTCTCAACAGGAACTTCGGGGTCGGACGCCGGAACCTCATCCTCGTTTGGAGCAGGAACAATCTTTCCCTCCACAACGACGTTATCCGTACTGAACAAGCTCAGATCTAGGTCGGGAGCAAGAACCCGGACCTGAGCCTTCAGATTTTCAAACATGGCATCCATACCCTTGGCCACATGACCATTCCAGCTCATAAAACTTGTCCTGCGCAGACTGCAGCTCCTCCTTTGTCTCCACAAGTTCGGCATATAGCCGAGTATAATTCTCTGTAGCCGCCTTCGCCATCTCCTCAGACGTCTTCGTTGCCGCCACAGCCGCGGTAGCTTTAGCTTTCTCTTTCTCCAAAGAGGCCTCCAGCTCAGTAATCCTGGCAGCCTTCAGTTGACTAATCTTATCAAGCTCGGACTGAGTCTTCTCAAGTCGGGAGCTGGTCGCCCCAAGAGGGGATTTCCTGAACTCCCGGGCAATAGCGGCATGCAGACTAGCCATCCGGACACAGCTCCGCGCCATATACTGAAAATGATGCTCCATAGACACATCATCAGTAGAAATAAAGGTCTGAGGGAGGATATGCTGCTCAATCCAACCAAGAGCATCAAAGTCCTTATCATTGAAACCGGCAAGCTCTTGAGAGGTCTTCTGCTTCTTAGGAGGAGGACCCGAAAACGGAGGAGGAGAAGAAGTAGCAGGCCCAGAGGTCGGAGGATCCTGACTTATAGCTCGGAACTGGGGAGTCGGAATAGTCTTCGACCGAGTCTGAACACCCCCGGTAGTCTTCTGTGGAGAAGATCGGGCAGAAGCCTCCCCGGCCTCGATATTCCGAGCAGCCACAGACTTCTTCGTCCGACGAAGGAACTTCATGGAATCCGCCTGAGAAGACATCTCTGCAAGAAATAAAGAAAGGGATTACCACAACAGAAATTCCACCAAAAACAAACAAAACCAAAGTACTAAAAAAAGACGAATCTCGGAAGAGGTCGGGAACTACCTAACTCGGAACGGAGAAGGCTTGGATCTCCCAACATTTTCTTCGTGTCCAAGTGAGGTGCCCGACCCCATAAACTGCTCACCACACCCACAAAAGCCTGCTCCACCTCATCTAGACTCTCAAAAGTATACTTAGCAGACACTATATTCTCCTGCCAACAAAGAGGAAAAGAAGGCTCCCCACTCTCATCTAGAAAGAAAGGTCGGACGTCTCCAACAGCCCGGACCTTGAAATAAAAGTTCTTAAAATCGTGAAAAGACTCATCATACAGGGTACAGAACTTCCTCCCCTGGTTAGCCCTAAAAGAGACCCAAGACACCTTCCCTCCGCCCGACCCCGGCTTCGTCAACACAAACAAATAGGAAAAAAGAGAAATAGAGGGAGAGACACCCAAAAATTGACACAAAAGTTGGAACAGCTTTAAAAATGCCCAAGAATTCGGATGAAGCTGCGTAGGGAGAGACACCCAAAAATTGACACTCAGCTTAGAGAAAAAGCAATCATAAGCATAAAAGAAGAGCTTCTCGGAACTATCTAAAGGCGGGAAGCACACTCTCTCCTCGGAATCCGGGGCTACTAACTCATAATCCCTCTCAGATTCTCTATCTTCACATATGCTACATTGCCTACGAAACCTAGCTAAATACTCAGAATCTACCACAGACGGGACTCTTAGAGGAACAGGATCTACCCAACCAAGACCACTCGGAATCTTGGTCAACATCGCTTGAAGAACCTTTCGAGACATAAAAATCTTGCCTACAAAGAAGAATACAACAGCAAAAGCAAAAATCACATAAAGGCAGACAGCAAAAACCCATTCAGCAAAAGCGAGAAAACAAAGTTCTTTTAGAAGAAAATGCAGCAACCCGAAAACAAAATACCAAGAGAAAAGAGCCCCCCCCCACATACAAACAACCAAAGCAATGGCGGCGCCTCTTTTCGGGGCAACCCAAACATAGAAGAAAAAGAAACAAAAGCATATGTGCGCAAAGAAAATGAAGACGAGAACAAACCTGGAAGAAAGGAAGAAGACGACGAGCTCCGATGCAAGGAAGAACGAAAACGGCGGCGCAGAGGAAACCCCGGAAAAAAACGCACAGAAAGAATCGGACAAGAAGAACAAAGAAGGAGCGGCGCTCGAAGGAGAAGTGGCGAAAACTCAGAAAACGGAAAAGGGAACAGAATAAACGAAGAAAATGAGGAAAGGGGCAAATAAATAAAGCCTTCACAGAGCCCGAACGGAAATCGAGGAGAAACGGTAAAAAGCAATAAATGCTGAAGCGGCCATTTTCGAATTTTGAAAAAACTACTATGCCCGAGCTCGACCTCTCAAAAAGGACGAACTCGGGCAGGGGCACTGTTCATACCCTGACCGAGCTCCCCAAACTCGGTAAGTTCATAGAAGGTCCGACCTCATCCCAAGGCCCACGCCTGAGGTCGGACCTCGGACAACAAAGCTAAAAAGGCCCATCAAAAGGAACGCAGCCCAAAAACTAAAAGGCCGAAAAGGCCTAGAGAAAGGCGGTTCCACAAAGATAGGGATAAAACTCCCAAAAGATAAGATAAGATAAGAATATCTTATCCAGGGAAGATCACAGCCAACTACTATAAATACACTGGAGCACCCAGGTATAACTCATACTCTAATTCTACTCAATATCTGCTTGGACCCATGCTAACTTAAGCATCGGAGTGTCATTGCAGGTACAACCACCAACCACTCCACATATCAAGCTCGGGTCCCTGACCCCCACCTCGGGCCTCACCAAGACGTCCGAGCTACTCGTTTCAGGTAACCCCCGGAACACTTGCCGAGGGAAATTTGTTGAGAGACAAGTTTTCATGAATCAAGTTTATGGCGCCGTTGCCGGGGATTGATTTTGTATCGACAATGATTAAATTAGAAGATAACTAGATTGAGCAATTTCCTTTTTGTTTTGTTTATTTCATTCTGTCATTTACTTCCAATCTCAGCCATTTTTTTTATTATTTCCTTTTATTTTATTTCCTTAGTTGTTTACATTTCTGTTCAACTAATCTACTAACTGTTTGATAAATTGTGTCACTTACACTAACAGCAATCTTAACAAGAGTGATTTCTTCACTTTTTCTCTTGCTTGTGTAATTTGTTGATTGTATGACTGGTAGAAGAAGAGGAGCTTCAACCTCCTTTGAATCTGAACCTGAGAGGACCTTCCTTAGATTAAGGAGGGAACAAGAGGGAAGAAGGTTGTTGGTGCAGAGGAAGAAGAAGAAAACTTAAAAATAGATATGGAGGAGAACATAGAGAACCACCATGAGGAGGAAACCCATAACCATGCAGAGAAGGTGCAGCAAACCATGCTGGGCAGGAGAGAAGAGTTCTAGGCTCTTACATTAATCCAAACTCAGGAAATTGTGGGAGTAGCATCCAAAAACCAACCATACATGCCAATAACTTTGAATTGAAACCTCAACTCATCACCCTTGTTCAGAACAACTGCTCATTTGGAGGAGATGCCCAAGAAGACCCTAATCAACACTTAACCACTTTCCTAAGAATATGTGACACTGTGAAGTCTAATGGTGTTCATCCTGACACCTATAGATTGCTATTGTTCCCCTTCTCTCTTAAGGACAAAGCATCTAAATGGCTAGAATCCTTTCCAAGGGAGAGTCTGACAACTTGGGATGACGTGGTAAACAAGTTCTTGGCGAGATTCTATCCTCCTCAAAGAGTTAATAGATTGAGGGTTGAGGTTCAGACATTCAAGCAACAAGATGGTAAGACTCTCTATGAAGCATGGGAGAGGTACAAGGACTTGAAAAGAAAGTACCCACCAGACATGTTCAATGAATGGGTGCAGCTTCACATCTTTTATGAAGGCTTGTCTTACGAATCAAAGAAGGCAATGGATCACTCTTCAAGGGGGTCTCTCAACAAGAAGAAAACCATTAAAGAGGCCATAGACATCATAGAAACTATGGCCAACAATGAGTTTTTCTATGCATCTAACCGGAGCAACAACCGAGGAGTAATGGAGCTAAATCATATGGATGCACTGCTGGCTCAAAACAAGATGATTACCAAGCAACTGGCTGACCTTACCGAGCAGATGGAGAGGAATCAAGTTACAGCAATCACCACCCTAGTACCAGCTCAAGAAGGAGTGAACACAGAGGAAGGAGGTGATTGGGAACAAGCAAACTATGTTGGAAATTCATTCAAACAGCCTCATGATCCATACTCTAAGAGTTACAATCCTGGTTGGAAGAACCACCCAAACATTGGGTGGGAAAACCAGCAAGATCAAGGCCAAGATCAGAGGCATCACAATCCCAACCAAAACAATAATGCAGCTTATCAACAAAGGTCATATCAGCACTCACCCAACAATTCTTCTCAACATCCATATCAGACCCAAAACAACCATTATCAACCTTCCAAACTCAACTCACCATCATCATGTGAAGATAGACTCTCCAGGATTGAGACTCCGCTTGAAGGCATATGCAAGGAAGTCCAAGACAATAGAGTGTTCAAGGATGAAGTACGAGCCAATATAAAGAATCAGGGAGACACCTTCAAGAGGCTCGAATCTCAAATAGGATATTTCTCTCAGAAGATCCTTAAGCCAACTGATGGCTTCCCAAGTGATATTGAGAAAAATCCTAGAGGAGAGACAAAGAAAGTGAGATGGGAAGAATGCAAGGTGATTGATAAACCACTATTTTATGGTTTATCTTGTGCTTAATTGAGTGGATTTTATCAACTCTTTACCCACTTATTCATACTATTTTCATGTTTTACAATTCCTTCCCAGAATTTGTTCTATGATTGAAAACATGCTTCTTTGGCTTTTATTTTCTTTTATTTAATCCTCTCTTATTACCATTAGATGCCTTGATATGTGTGTTAAGTGATTTCAGGGATTACAGGGCAAGAATGGCTTAGAGGATGGAAAGGAAGCATGCAAAAGTGGAAGGAATACAAGAAGTTGAAGAAACTGCAAAGCTATCAGCCTGACCCTCTCGCACTAAATCGACCATAACTTGAGCTACAGAGGTTCAAATGATGAGGTTCCATTTGCGTTAGAAAGCTAACGTCCGGGGCTTCGATTTGATATATAATTTGCCATAGTGGCCGTACAGATAGGCGATGCGAACGCATCATCCATGCGGACGCATCGCATCTGCGAAAATCAGCATGGCAGATTTCGCAAATAGGGAATCCTGGGCTATTTCCGGCCCAGTTTCAAGCCCAAAAAACACAGATTAAAGGCTGCCCAAATGCAAAATAAAGCAATGCACATGGGACAAAATTCAAAAATAAGTTTGATACATGAGCATGTAATACAAAAGTGGGAAAATTTGGGTAGCTACGTAAAGAATTTTAAATTTTATAAAGTATGTATATGTTAGGTGAGATCTTAGACTAATCAAGGATTCACTCTGTTAGCTCACTTAGCCTTATATGTACATTTTTACCTTTACCTCAGCCCCATTACAACCCTGAAAAGACCTCATGATGTTTGCATTGATATACTAAATATTTGTTGATTGGTTAGATGAAGAACAAAGTTTAGAAAGCATGATTTGAAAAGATTAGAGTGAAGTACCCTATACACTTGAGAGATTAGAGTGATATACACTACCAGTGAGGGTTCAGTGCTTAATTATATGTTCCCTGCTTTCATGAGCTATCTTCTTACAAGTTTACTTGTCTTTATTTTATATGATTTGAATTAGTGAAATCTGATTTATGTTTGTCTTGGAGAACTTATTTATTTTTAACCAAGTAGGTAGAAACATTTTTGCATGTAGTTGCATTCATATAGATAAGTTGCATTTCATACATCTTACCATTCCTCTTCATCTTTATAGTTCCTCTTGAGTTTAGCATGAGGACACACTATTGTTTAAGTGTGGGGAGGTTGATAAACCACTATTTTATGGTTTATCTTGTGCTTAATTGAGTGGATTTTATCAACTCTTTACCCACTTATTCATACTATTTGCATGTTTTACAATTCCTTCCCAGAATTTGTTCAATCATTGAAAACATGCTTCTTTGGCTTTTATTTTCTTTTATTTAATCCTCTCTTATTACCATTAGATGTCTTGATATGTGTGTTAAGTGATTTCAGGGATTACAGGGCAAGAATGGCATAGAGGATGGAAAGGAAGCATGCAAAAGTGGAAGGAATACAAGAAGTTGAAGAAACTGCAAAGCTGTCAGCCTGACCCTCTCGCACTAAAACGACCATAACTTGAGATACAGAGGTCCAAATGATGCGGTTTCACTTGCGTTGGAAAGCTAACGTCTGGGGCTTCGATTTGATATATAATTTGGCATAGTGGCCATACAGATAGGCAATGCGAACGCGTCATTCACGCGGACGCGTCGCATCTGCGAAAATCAGCGTGGCAGATTTCGCAAACAGCGAATCCTGGGCTATTTCCGGCCCAGTTTCAAGCCCAGAAAATACAGATTAAAGGCTGCAAAGTGGAGGAATGAAGGGGACTTCAGATCATGCTCTCATAATTCATAATTTTAGTTTTAGATGTAGTTTTTAGAGAGAGAGGCTCTCTCCTCTCTCTTAGGATTTAGGATTAGGATTTTTAGAAATTAGGAATTTATCTCATCTTCATATCTGGTTCAATATTCCTTTTACTATTTATTTTCTCTTCTATTTTTGTTTACTCTGAAGATTTTAATTGTGTTTGATTTATGTTGCCCAATTGGCTTATGGATATTGTCCGTGTCAGAATTGACATTTTCATTCAATATAATTTGAGGTATTCCAAATATTTATAATTTCAGTTTAGCTTTTTATATTTTTGGCTTTGGTTGATTAATTGGTAACTCTTGAGTTATCAAACTTATTGTTGACTGGAAATTGGAATTCTTCAAGAATTAATTCGAGATCCAATAACTCTAACTTTTCCCAAGGAAAGACTGGGACTTGAGGATTCGAATTAATTCATTTACTTAACTTACCTTCATAGTTAGAGGATAACAAAGTAGGGAAAAAATCCAATTCTCATCACAATTGATAAGGATAACTAGGATAGGACTTCTAATTTCTCATACCTTACCAAGAGTTTATTTTACAGCTATTATTATTTTATTTTACTTGTCATTCAACTAACTTTTTACCTTAATCCAAAACCCCAAAATACACTTTTTCATAACCAACAATTAGAACATACCTCCCTATAATTCCTTGAGAAGATGACCCGAGGTTTAAATACTCGGTTATCAATTTATTTTGGGGTTTGTTACTTGTGACAACTAAAACGTTTGTACGAAGGGATTTCTGTTGGTTCAGAATCTATACTTACAACGCAACTTTATAAAATTTTTTACTAGCAAAAATCCTAACGTCAATGATCACTGTAAGAGATGAAGAGAGTTTGGAAGCAGTGAACAAGCCATCAGAGCACTCTCAAGGTGTTCCAAAAGAGAAACAAGAAGAGAGGGACCAAGAAACTGATTCCACACAAAGACAGGAGCTAAAGGAGAAGGAGGTTCTGAACCCATATGCACCCAAGGCACCTTTTCCCCAGAGACTCAAGGGTGGTGCAAAGGAAAAATCATACTCGAGGTTCCTAGACATCTTTTCATCTCTCCATGTAAACATATCATTCATCGAGGCTCTCCAACAGATGCCCTCATATATCAAGTGCATGAAGGAGCTGTTAACCAAGAAGAATCCTCTGAAGGGTGGACAAACTATAGTGATGAATAAAGAGTGCAGTGCCCTCAATCAAAAGGATCTGCCTACAAAAAAGAAAGACCTAGGGATTTTTCACATCCCTTGTGCTATAGGAGAAACAATGATTGATAGGGGACTTTGTAATCTGGGAGCAAGGAACAACTTAATGCCTCTATCCCTCATGAAGAAGCTACAAATTAATGAGCTAACACCCACAGATTTGATCCTTCAACTAGATGACAAAACTCAAAAACAAGCAATAGGAGTGGTCGAAAATGTGCTGGTAAAGGTGGGAATTACTTCATCCCCATAGACTTTGTTGTCCTTGAAATGGAAGAGAGCCATCTCTGTCCAATCATCATGCGAAGACCATTCTTAGCCACAATCAGAGCACTCATACATGTTGAGTGAGGGGAGTTAATACTGAGGATACACAATGAACAACTCACCTTTCACGTCTTTAGACCCTTACAAGAACCAGAGCAAGAAAATAAGGAACTAAGGGATGATCACAATAAGACACTCCTGGAAGAAACAAGCAGAGAGGCACAAACAAGACACCTGAAAACCCCTTCGGTGGAAAAGCAAGACAGTCAGATGGTACAATAGCCAAGGAAGACCCAGGATGAGCTGAACCAACACAAGCTACATGGAACCAGCAACGAGATTTCCCTTAGAAAAGAAGCCACGAGGAGTGAGGCATCACCAGAAGAAGGGAGGAAAAAGATCCCTACAGATGACTTCTCTCCAGGAGATACAGTGATATCTGTTCATCACTCGCTAATTCCACCTCATCTCCCTACCATTCCATCTCAGTTACTACAAGTATATACCATCCATATAATCTTCTCACTGGAACATGTGGAGATTCTCAAAGAAGCCACTGGAGACAGATTTACTGTGAGAGGGGAAGACTTGAGGCATTACCAACCACCCTGACAAAGGCCAACCGTCAAGCTAATGACATTAAAGTAGTGCTTCATGGGAGGCAACCCATGTTTTATATCCTTTCCTTAATTTTGTTTATGTCTTTTTACAGTAGTTAATAAAGCAAGGCTCATGAATTTCAACTCAATTTTGACAAACATTTAAGTCAATCCTTGTGTGTAACATATAGTGAACAACAAATTTGGTGTTCAAGGCACACTAAGAAGGATATATACACAAATCACATCATGCCTATCTTAGGAGCCTTGATCAACTCGTTTTGCACTACATGGTCATAAACTAAGTTTGGTGTTGCTAATATTGCATATATGAATCCTAGAAAGTCCATTGGTTTAAATTCATGAGTAGCACTTAGTTGGTTCATAAAAAAAACTTTTAAAAAGTAGTTATTTCCACCTTCTAATTTTTGCCGCCACAATTCAAACTAACTTTTGTTTTATCATGCATAGGAAACGAAGGAAGGATTGGATGGAGTTGATGGGACAAACCAAGGAGAGGGGTTCGGCCACTTCACAAGGAAATTAGACACATGTCTTCGAGAAGAGTGCCTTGGGAAGTGTTGCCATGCAACATTGGAAAGAGGTCATCCTTGGAGACCGAGCCAACCACACCATAAAAGTGGTGATCCTTGTGCCCATCCCATTTCAAACCCCAACCGTCCATTCTTAGCCCATAAGATTAATCCACACCTTACATTTACTTACCACTCTTCCATATAAGTAGATCTTATTCCATACCTTTCCACATTCTAAATCCCCTTCCTTCACACTTCTCACTCTCGGAACACACCTTCAACACTTCTTCCTCCATCAAAAGCATTCTCACTCACTCCCCTAGCTACATCTTTCAAGCTACAACCATCTATACCTATACAAATTCTGAAATCAGACATCACTCATGGCATCATCATGCTCTAAGAGGTGAAAGAGCAAGGAACCGGTGGAGAGCATTCCTTTTGATGAAGGAAGATTCAAAACCGCATTCCATGAGTTCTAATTTGGATGGGTGGAACACAAGAAAATACTACCAGAGCATGCATTTCAGTTCAATGATGATGTGTGCCCAGAGATTAAAGAGAATATTGAACGAAGAAGATGGCAAGAGCTCATGAACCCAGTCACAAGATAAATACAAATCTTATCAAAGAGTTCTATGCCAATGTAGCTAGGGAGGACACTTCCAAAGCCCCCACCTTCAAAAGCTATGTAAGAGGAACTGAAGTTGATTTTAGTCCCAATGCTATAATGAAAACTCTTCAACTAAGATCAAGGCTATGTGCATCAGAGAGCGCTTGCACGCTATGTGCACGCGCATCTCCCTCTGTTTTGCACCCTGTGCGTGCGCACTCCTTTGTCTGTACGCACACATCCTTACACCCACTCTGGTGGGAGCGCTCGCATGCCCTGTGTGCATGCACCCCTACACCTTTTTGCCCTTGTGCGTGTGCACGGACCTATGTGTGCACGCACACATGATCCTTAAAAAAAAGAGAGAAGAAGTCTTATGTGCGTACACATGCAATTGTGCGCGCGCACGCCTCTTACACACCCCTCTATCCGGAGCATTCGCACGATTCGTGCGGATGCACCCCTTCCCTTTTTACCTAGTGTGAGTACGCACACATACTTGTGCATACGCACAAGTGCTGTTTTGGGCAAAATTTTTAGTGCACTTTTCTTTGAGCCCTAACGCACTTCCACCTCCTCCACCCATCTCTTTTCTTGCTTTTTCCATGTTTTTCCTCTTCTTTTACTTAGTCTTTATTGCATTTCATTTTCATTTTAGTAGTTATATTAGTTTTAGTTTACTTGTTGCTACTTAAATAAATTGCAAGTGTTTGTTTGATGTTTGATTGGGTTGCTTGTTGATTGAATTTCATCAATGCACTTATACTTTACCTTAATTTACTAGTATCTAGTGTGTTTGATAACTCATGTTTTAATTGTACCACTAGGGCAATTATGTAAGTGCATTGAATCAAGTGATTTGAGTTGGAAATTACTTGTTCATCATGATTTTCATATTACATTCATCAAATGTCTGATACTTGTTCCTTGTTAATGCCTTGCATTTGTTTGAGTGACTCAACTTGATTCTTATCAAGCTTATCACTTTTAGTAATAAGTATCTTACCATGTGACCTTTTCTTTATTTTTCATGATGAATAAGGAGTTTTTGATTCATTATTAAATTGGTTATTGATTGTGCTATCATCTATCAATTTTGCGCTTTCACTTGCACAATTTCAATATCCAATATCAAATACTCAATTCACTTTTGTGGTTACTTAGGGTTGTTTATGCCTCCTCTCTTGCTTATTCTTTAATTGCAACCTCGGCCATCTAATTGAGAAACACATGCTTACTTTTTAATTGAGTGGATGCCGTTTTCACCGGCCGTTTTGTGTGTTCCAACTGTGCGCATAATTGGAATACACACATGGCTAATATTTTTTTCTCATACCACACCTCTATGCAAACTTCCTTAATTAAATATTTATTAGCTTCCCCCTTTACTCTTTTGTGCTTCTTGCCCTATGATTCCTAATTATACTTTATCCATTCTATTTTAGGATGAGAAATAAATGCAAGGAGCCGAGAGAGGAGGAGGATGCCGAAGAGGGAGATGCCAAGAATGCATTGAACTTAGCAATTTCCATGCAACCCGAGCCCCCACATCTGTCAACTGAAGGTGGAGCTCTTGAGAGACACCCCTCAGGATTGTGTTCGTGTAGGAAGAACCGTGCAACGCTTAAGCGTGGGGGAGGATTCACCATTTTTGGGGCATAAATTTCTTTTTCAAACACTTTGCACTTTATTCTTTGTTTTCTTTTATTATGTCTCTTGTAGATATTTGGAGTGTTTTTTATTGTTGCATTGCATTTTCTTCTAGTACATATATCTTAGTTTAGTCATAGTTTATATCTATTGCATTTTGCATCTTTTGCATGATATATAGCTTATAGATAGAAGTTGTGATTGGATGATGTGAATAGTATGGCACCTAGTTCAATTTCGTCCTAATTGTTCATGTTAATTTTTGCTTGTTGAAAATTAGGAGAGAACTGGAAAAAATTTTGAAAATTGCATCCATCACATACATACATACATATAGGAAATAATTTTGGTGAAAAACAATAATGATTTCAAAGAATTATGTATCAAAGGCGTTCTATTGAATTGATTTAGAAAAAAATTGTTTTTAAAACTTGCTTGAATGATTTTATGGAACATAGAAGAGAGAAGGAACAAAATACCTTGTAAGTTCTTGAGCTTGAATGAGTGGTTACACACTATAACCACAAATTTTGTTTATTGTGTGCTATGCTCCTTCTATGATTGTAATCTTGGTTTTGCTCGATTCTTTATTTCCAATATTTGATGTTGTGATTGCATTTAGCATGATTGAGGCCATCTTTGAATTAAACTCAATCACCCATACGAACCTACCCTTGCATCTACCTTTGTTAACCCCTTTTGAGCCTCTTAATCCCTTTTGTTCTAATTGTTAGCACATTACAACCTTAACCATGAATCACCTTGAATTGCATCTTTGATTAGCTTAAGTTGAAGGTGTGTGTTTCATTTAAGTGTGGGGGATGTTATGGGAAACATTGGTAGTGAATGAAAAAGTTTATTTTGGGTATTTTATTGAAAATTTTGGAAAATTGGGGTAAATTCATGTATCAATTTACTTTAACCATATGCATTTGTCATAGAAAAAAAAAGAAAAAAGAAAAAAATATATGTAATAAGATGGGACAAAAGTCATCCCAAAGAAAAGAAAAAAATGAATAAGAAATGCATTTATGGACTTGTATGAAAAAGATGCATGAATGTGTATAAAAAGTGTGATTATTGGGAAGTTAGGTTGCATATTTTGTTATTTGGTGGATGTTGGTTGAGTTGGACCCTTGAGCTAATCAAAGATCCAATTCCTTAGTCCACTTAGCCATATTTATCATACCTTATCCCTAACCCCATTACAACCCTCTAAAGACCTCATGATACTTGCACTCAAGCATCACATATTTGTCGATTGTTAGATGAAAAGCAAAACCTTGAAAGCATGATTAGGAGGAGACTTGAGTGAATTGACCCTAAACACCGAGCGATTAGAATGTATATACACCTAGTAAGGGTTCGATCACTCAACTCTATGTTTCCATACTTCTTATCATGTATTCTTGTAAGTTGCTTCATTTTGATGAGTAAATCAATTCTTTAGATTTTGAGTGCATTGGATTATTTCCTTGCTTAGCCCTATATGTCTATATACTTGCTTGGGAATTTGATTGTTTGTTTTCACCAATTTAATAGGATACTATAGTATATATAGTTATATATAGTATATACATACTTGCATGCATATAGATAGCTGCATTCAATAAGTTGTTTCCCTTTGATCATTCTCCTTGTTTGGTTTAGCATGAGGACATGCTATTGATTAAGTGTGGGGGAATTGATGATTCCATATTTTATGAGATATTTTGGCCTAATTTGAGTGGATTTCATCACCTAAACCTACACTTAAACACCAAAATAACATACTTTTGTGTTTGATCACTAAATCGAACCTAAATGTGGAAACATGCATTTTTGTGCTTAAATTGAGCAATTTAATCACACTTTCATTCCATTTGATGTCGTTATATGTTTGTTGAGTGATTTCAAGTCATTTAGGCAATAATGGATGGCCAAATGTGGAAGAAAGCATGTACAAGGGAGAAAACATGAAGAAAACAAGGAAAGTACACACAACGAAGTGTGCGTGCATACAAGCAAGTATTTCTATGTGTGCGTACGCAAAAGCACCTGTGCGTACGCACAGGTCATCTTTCAGCCAAGTGTGCGGACGCACACGTCTGTGCATCTGCACAGGTCCCTGCACGTGATTGCATTAATGAAACCTGTGCTGCGCGGATTTGGAGGCCTCTTGGCCCCTTTTAGAAGGCTTGAAGGCTGAATTTGGATGCTATATGAAGGGAAATTCAACACATTTGAAGGCATGAGGACTTAGACATAATTTTCCATTATTTTACATAGTAGGAGTAGGAGTAGTGTAGATTAGGGAATTCTTTCTTAGGGTTTAGTTAGGGTTTGTAGCATTTTATACTTCAAGTCTTGTTTTTGGATTTTGCAATTTACATTGTAAGTATTTCTTTAATTGTCTCTTTCAATTACATTACTTGTTCTACACTTTCTTATATTTCCATTTCTCTTGTCAATATTTACTTTGCCTTGCAATTTTGGATTTCTGGTTGTTTAATTTGATGTTGATGACTTTTATATGTTTGTTGAGTTGCTTTTATTGCTTTGATCATTTATGGTTCATAGCTTTCATTAATTTACCAATTTTGTCATGTTTTATGATTATGCCCATTAGGTGTTTGATAAAATGCCAATCTTAGTTTTGGGGTAATTTCTACCCCTTGACTTGGGAAAATTGAGTCTATGGATTACTTGTGCCATAATGTCCAACATTTAGTGACAATTCTTGGGTTGTTAGTTGTTATTGTTTCCACTAACACTAGCTTTTTACTAAGGTAATTAGTAAGTTAGCTAGGACTTGTGGATTGATAACAATTATGCTCACTTAACTTACTCTCCGATGTTAAGGGTTGACTTAGTGAGATTAATCGATCATAATTATCATAGTTGTGGTTATGGCAAGGAAGGGATTCCATAACTCATCCCAAGTCAAGGTTGCATTTATGTTTTGAACTACCTTTCCATCACTTTATAGTCTTACTTGTCCATATTATATACATAGTTCTTTTATTCCTTTATTAGTTTATTAATTGCAATTTTGCCTTGGTCTCTAATTCCTTTATTGCTTACTTCTTCATTGAAACACCCCTTTGCTTCTCACAACCAAAATTGTACACTTGTTGTCACTAGTTCCTAGGGAGAACGACCCGGGAGTCCAAATACTCTCGGTTTATATTTGCTTTGAATTATGACATCTTTAGGATTATAATTTGATTGATGATCAATTATTGGGCTTGGACTATACTTGCAATGTCAATCCTATTTTTTAGTGTGAAAATCCAAACCCATGCTCTTGGTCTTTTATCAAAAAATTGGCACCATTGCCGGGGAACTAGCGTCATGAGTGCTATATTTTGGTTGTTGTAAATATGTCCATAGTGTGAATAGATACTTTTTGTATTGTTTGCTTGTTTTTGCTATTATTTAGGATTTTTGTTTCTCTTGTAATTGATGTTTTTAGTTTTTATTTCCTATTTTCTTTATGAGTTATCACCCTCTTGGTTTGGAGTTTGGTTGTGATCATTTTGTAGGGATTGATAACTTTTATTTTGGATTGCATCATAGGTTTGGAGCATCAATTTTGGGAGGAGCAACCTCCTCCATATTACAATGAACCATCTCCTCCCTAACATGCATACCCAAACCAAGGATATAGTGGATTTCACTATGACTATACACCTCCACCACCATATACCTATGACCCATACCCCCAACATAACCCTCAATTACCACATTTTCAAACATCACACCACTACCAACAACCACATCCATACATACCACCTCAAGATACTCATCAACATGAACTACCTCCCACATATACAACCTTCCTCCCAAACAATGAACCTCATTCTTCACCCCAATGTGAAGTTTTCCCACCCTTGACCCAAGACCATCAAGACCTTCAAGCCTTTATCCAAGAGCAAGAAGGATTCTGAAGAACTCAAGGGCAATTCATAGCCACCATAGCCTAAGTGGTAAACCGCCTAGTCCTCTACGCTCATCCGATCAAGGCATTCCTCTTGAGGAATGTGGAGGGTCATCTAAAGCTTGTAGTGAAGAGGAGAGCATGGAGCCACAAGGGAAAGAAGAAGAGTTAGAGAATGACAAGCAACAAGAGGAAGACAGGGTAGTATGTGAACCGGAGGAGAGAAAGGAAGATATGAGGGAGATTGATCAAGAGGAGGAAGAAAACTACACTAAAACATGATAAAACCCAAACCTAATTGCCCCCATTCATTCCTCTTCAATTTAGCTTGAAAAAGCTTCAGAAATGAGTTTGATTGGGTTTTGGGGCCCAGAAATTGCCCCCAACGATTTTCATTCAATGAGGTCACGTGCAAGGACCTGTGCGGACACACAGATGTGTGCGTCTGCACACATGTTGAATCCTGACTTGTGCGTATGCACAAATACCTGTGCGTACGCATACTTAGACTTATGTCCACTATAGCAAATTGCATATCATTTTGAAGCCCTGGACATTAGCTTTCCAATGCCGCTGGAACAGCCTTATTTAGACCTTTGTAGCTTAAGTTATGACCATTTTAGTACTGAGAGGTCAGGATGGACAGCTTTCTAAATCATTCCTTTCTTGAATTCTTTCACTTTGTATGCTTTCCTTCCACTTTCTCAAGGCATTCTTGCCTTCAAAACCTTGAATCACTCAAACAAATATCAAGGCATCGGGTGGGAGAAAAGTGAATTAAAATTGGCAATTTAAGCATGAAAACCATGTTTTTCACAATTAAGCACAATTAAGAAAGAATTCATAAAAGCATGCTATTTCGATGGATAACTGCAAGAAAAGTCAATGAAATCTACCTAATTAAAGCAAATAAATATCATAAAATGTGGATTCATCACATCCCCACACTTAAATAATAGCATATCCTCATGGTATACCAAAGGAACATGAGAAGGGGAATTAACATTTATTCAAAGCAAGGAAACTACCTCTATGTAATCTACCTATATGAATGCAACCACTTAGTCAAAATAAATCAATTTCCAAGAATACATATATATACACATAGGGGCTAATGCAATTCAAATCCATAGTTGACTTGAGTTATTGGAAAGAGTTAATAACTTGCAAGATAAGCAATAATATAAGGTGGAATCATAGAATTCGAGCAATCGAACCCCTCACCGGATGTGTTTACACTCTAATCGCTCAAGTGTTTAGGGTTGGTTCACTCAATTCTCTTATACTCATGCTTTCTAAGATTTGTTCCTCATCTAACAATCAGCAATCATTTGATGTTTGCATACAAGTATCATGAGGACTTTCCATGGTTGTAATGGCGCTAGGGCAAAGGTGAGGTTATATATGGTCAAGTGAGCTTAATATTTGCATCTTTGATTAGCCTAATCTCTCACCTAACCTTCATAATAACCTATACAATTTAAACCAAACCTAGCTACCCATTCGTCACTTTTTCACATACTCATGCATCCTTTTCAATTCACTTCTCATATGCATTGTTCTTGTTATTCTACTTTGGGGTATTTTGTCCCATTTTTATTACTTTCTTTTACTCTTTTTCATTCTTTTTTTTAAACTAAAATATATACAAAAAGTGTCAATGCACATGGTTTAAGCAATTCTTGCATGAATATGTAACCAATTCCCGAGATTTTTCACAAGTATAAAAAACCACTTTTACCTCAACCAAAGTTTCAAAACTTCCCCACACTTAGATGATACACTCTCAATAGCCTAAGCTAATCAAAGATCTAAATAAAGGTCATTTATTGTTTTCCGCTTTAAGGCTAATAATGTGCTAAAATTAAGAACAAGAGGCGATTAATCATAAGCTCAAAGTTTGTTAACAAGGGAAGATAAAAGGGTAAGCTTTTTGGGTAAGTGAGCTAAATGAAAAGATGGCCTCAATCATGTAAATGCATATATACATCAAACAATGGACATAAAGAATCAAACAAATCCAAGATTGCAATCATAAAAAAAGAATAATACACATAAGAATGAAAATAGTGGTTATATGATGCAACCACACAATGAGGCTCAAAATTCACATGCTTATGTGTTCTTATCTCAAAACCATGTTCCACAATATATAAATCATGCAAATTTTAAAAGATTTCAACTCAAATCAATTAGGATATCAATGCCCTATCAAGAATATTTTTCTTGAAAAATTTCATAAAATTAACTAAGCTTATTATATATGTTTGCAAGGAAATGCAATAAACAAAGAAAAGATGCAATTAAAGCTCTAAAATATGTACAACTAAGAAAGATAAAAGGTGAGAGTGTTCGGGATTAGAGTATGTTACCTAAGGCTTGCACGGTCCTCTGTGCAATCAAAGGTGAGCAAGGGGGTATGGTGACTTCGGATTGCCACCTTCAGTGGTGGATCAATCGGTTGCTGCGTGCTCTTCCTCCCGCTTCCCTTGTCGCTTATGGTGCATCATCCATGAAAAAATAATAGGATGATTATACAAGTAAATACAGAAACAAGATAGCAAGGAGTGTTGGAATGAGGTAGTATTTACTAGAAGGAGTGAGTGAATTAGTTTGTGACATATAGGAAGTAAGTGTGTATATTCTAAGTTGCGCGGTTTAGAACACACACACAGTAGCATGGAAAGCTAGGTCATAATTACAACAAAGAAACATGCACTTCACTCGTTCTAGTGTGCTTGAGATACTTTAAAAGACTTGTAGGTTAAGAAAAATAAACAAGCAATAAATAAGCATAAAAGTATTCAAGCAAGAATCAAGGATTTGTGAATTGTATCATGAAGCAACACCTAATTGACATAAAGTGGAAAGCATGGCAAGCATAGTCCACAAAGCTTAAAAAGCTAAAAAAATGTCATTATGTAAGCTTATGATCTAATTTCATAATTATAAAAAAGCAATCATAACAAACATCACCTAACAAAAAATGCATCAACTTCCTACAAATTTCCTAAAAATAGATAATGAAATCAAATCACATGGTGGCCAAAACATGCAATTTAGAAATCCAAAAGCATTCTTAAAGGCATTACATGAGCATTTGGTATGCGCAAAATTCAACATTAATAACTCATTACCAAGCAACAATTTATGACCTCAACAAAGATATCCAACAATGATAGCAATAACAATATCAATATTCCAGTAGCAAAATCTCAACATAGTCAAACAATCAACTCAATCATCCAACACTTAGCACCAAAACAGGAAATTGAACTAATTAACTAAAGAAATAAACAACTAACAAACAAGCAAACTAACTAACTAAAGGTGAGTGTAATGGGTGGTGAATTATAGTGGTGAATGGTGGTTAGAGGAGGGAAAGAAGATAGGAGAAGAGAAAAGAAGAGAAGAATTAGAGAGAAGAGAAGAAAAAAAGTGTAGAGGTGAGAAAACAGGAGCGTGCGTACGCATAGGTATGTGTGCATATGCACACTAAACGGGATAGGGAAGGTGTGTGCTCGCACAGAGTGTGCAAGCGCTCTGAGCAGAGAGGGTCTCAAAAGGTGTGCATACGCACAATCGTGTGCGCACGCACAGAAGACCCTTTTTTTCTTTTTTTTGAAAAAAATGAAGCGTCGAAATTGCCAGCTTTCATGCCATCTGTGCGTACGCACACAAGTCTGTGTGCATGCACAAGGCGCAAAAGGAGAAGGGTGCGGATGCACAAGACGTGCGAACGCTCCCACCAGAAGAGGTGCAAGCTGGTGTGCGCGTGCACAGAATGCAAAAAATGGGGTTGTGTGCGTACGCACAGATGGGTGCGCACGCACATGCTCTGTTTTTCCCTAAAATTTTTAGTGCTCTCTAAGGCACCAACCATGACATCCAAAATAGCATTTCCAACCCCAAAACTTATTCTACCCTAAAACTACAAGATCAACACAAAAATTTTACCAAATTAAGCTAACTAAAAGAAGCAAAAATTCAACAAACAAATGCTAAAGGAGAGGGAGAGTTACAAAGATGTTACCAAGCACTTTTATTTAATGTCTTTAAGTTAGACAATTGGGAGAGCCCATGCTATGGTGGCTTGTGCTTGACTTCCCCACCAATGCTAGAATGTCCAATGTCCTCTGGCAACCCAATTCTAACAATCAACAAAAACAAAAGACAACCAAAAATCAAGCTATTTACATATCAATATATTTACAATAACCAAAATTAAGCAAGCAACATATGTACATTAAGCCAAAAATAAGCTATTCACAATATTTACATATGTACAATAGCCAAAAACATACACCATTGCAACTCCCCGGCAACGGCGCCAAATTTGATAAGAGGAATTTACCGTCGATCTAGATTTTCACAAAATATGATTCCATCATTGAAAGTATAGTCTAGAACAACAATTAATTCCCACATCAAATATTTTAAATTAAAATTATAATAACTGAGATCGAGAGTAATTAAACCTCGGGTCACCATCCCTAGGAGTTGCAAATGAAGTGTACATTATTGGCTATGAGAGAGAGCATGGGGAATTGGGAATGCAAGCTAGAGAGCAAGGGAATGTAAATTGCAAGAAATTAAATGATCATGCAAGGAATTAAAAGAAAGCAAATAAACATGCAAGGAATGTAAATGGCAACTCTTGGCAAGAATTGGAGAGTTTAGGTTTCCTATCCTAGTTGTGGACCACAAACATGGCAATTGTGTGGAATCAATCCAAACTAGTCAATCCTCCTTGAGAATTTGTCAACTCACTAATTAACTTAGTGAAAGACTAGTGTCAATGGAAACCAAACCAATTAACTATTCTCACACAATACGGAATGGACATCCACAACTCAATTCCACACAAACATCCAATTTCTCAACTATGAGTGTGAAAACTAAATATGCAAGAAATGAAACATCAAGGCAATAAAAGTCAAAGCAATTAAATGCAAGAAAAAGAAACTTAGAATGCAAGAAACCTCTTGGCAATTAATTGAGAGCTAAGGTTACCTATCCTAGCCATTGACCACAAATATATGATGATTATGAAGAGTTAATCCTACTTAGTCAACCTTACGTCGAAGATAAGTCAAATAGGCATTGTTAGTTTCAATCCTTAAGTCCTATGTCAACACTAGGGGTCACATAGAGTCAAGGGAAACCAAGTTAACTAACTACTCTAATATATTAAACAAGAATGGACATCAAAGACTCAAGGATCACCAAAGTCATCAATTTCAAGCCAAGAGTGGAGAAAAAACAATGTGAAAACTAAGCCAAGCATTTTATCAAATACTTGGTGTGCATGAGAATAAAATAATATCAAATTACAATAAAATAAATTCTAAAACTACCAAAGTAAGAAAGTAACAATAATGACTAGAGAAAGTAATAAATGAACATAAAACATAAATTGCATTAATTGAAAATTAAAATAACAAAAGTATCCATAAACATAAATATGACAAGATAAAGGAAATAACAAAGGAAAGGAAGAAGAACAAATACGCAATAACAAAATGACAATGAAAAATAAATGAAAACAAGAATTAAAAGTAGAAATTACAAGAAATTAAACTAAAGACCCTAATTCTAGAGAGAGAGAGGAGCTTCTCTCTCTCTAGAAAACTACACTAAAATATGATTAAAGCTAAACTTAATTGCCCCCCTTCATTCTTCTTCAATTTGGCTTGAAATAGCTTCAGAAATGAGTTGGATTGGGTTTTTGGGGCCCAGAAATCGCCCCCAGCGGTTTCCAATTAATGAGGTCACATGCAGGGACCTATGCGGACGGACAAGTACCTGTGCATACGCACACCTAAACTTATATCCAATATAACAAATTGCATATCATTTTGAGGCCCCGGACGTTAGCTTTCCAATTCCACTGGAACCGCCTTATTTGGATCTCTGTAGTCCAAGTTATGATCATTTTAGTACCGAGAGGTCAGGATGGACAGTTTTCCAAATCATTCTTTTCTTGAATTCTTCTACTTTGTATGCTTTCCTTCCACTTTCTTAAGCCATTTTTGCCTTCAAAACTTTGAATCACTCAAATAAACATATCAATGCATTGAATGGGAGAAAAGTGAATTAAAATTGGCAATTTAAGCATGAAAACCATGATTTTCACAATTAAGCACAATTAAGAAAGAATTCACAAAAGCATGCTATTTCAACGGATAAGTGCAAGAAAAGTCAATGAAATCCACCTAATTAAAGCAAATAAATATCATAAAATGTGGATTCATCAGAGGATTCCATCATTGATGATTTTTTGTCCTCCTTGATCGATCCCCTTAATGTCCCTATTGAGCCTCTCCCCATTGAGTTTGAGAGAAACATCGAGGTAGACTTCTTACAACCTCCATGTTATGATGTGAGTGATGGAAAAGAGGAGGAAGAGGTTGGTGAGGGAGGAGTTGACAACCAAGAACATATTGAGTGGGTGACAATTCTACCTTTGAGCTTCATTGGACCCCACCAATATGCTATCCTAGAGACGGACTACCAACTCAAGGTCCTTCTTAGGATGGTACATGGTGGAGGAAAAGATAGTGGTTGCCAAAAGAATCCAAGGTTCTTCAAAAAGTGTTGGGGTAGAGCACAATTGAGTGATTTCCAGAGAGTGTTGGGGTACTACAAGGGTCATTTGAGACCTTGTTCATCCAGCTTGGAGCATAGAGATCAACAAGAAGGAGACCGAGAAACTAGGATATGGGATCCCAGAGGAGCGTCAAAGACCAAGCATGGATTGAGACTCAAGGAGGAGTGGAAACACAAGTCACCCTAACAAGAGTCTCCTCAACAAGTCCAACTTAAGGACTATAAACCAAAGTGCTAGGTGGGAGGCACCCCACCATGGTAACATTGTTCTTACCCTTTTCTTTGCTTATAGTTTCGGTTCATTGCATGTTTACTTGTGTTGGTTAGCTTAAGATTAGTTGTTTTGAGCTTAGATAGGTTGATTTTCATATGGATCATGCATTTATATATTTTTGGATGTTTGGGGTTGAAATATCTGTTGAGCTAAGGTAGAGTGCCCCATAAATTGAAGAAAAATTTTTGGAAAACAGCGCATCTATGCGTGCACACACAATTTCTATTTTCTGTGTCCTGTGCATACGCACCGACCTGTGCGTACGCACACTCGTATACATGCCCTCTGTTGAGAGTGATGCCAGGGCATTTTGGCCAATTTCACTAGCCTTTTCTTTACAGATTTTAGGTAGTTTCATGCATTTTCTTAGGTAATAAGCAAGTTTTTTGGTAAATATGCACCTACATCTTAATTCAAGCAAACATTGTGAACTTTACATGAATTTCTGAGAATAATGCATGAATTGAATGCCAATTTAGATGATGCAGGATCTCATAATTTAGAACAAAGCTTTGATGCACCTTGTTTGTTTGATTTCAGGCCAAATGAAGCATATAAGAGCCAAGTTAGTACCACTAACGTAGGGACTAACGTGGAAAGGGAGCAAGCTTGCAACGTTAGTGGTAAAGTGATGATCGGATTTTTGACGGTTTAGAATTCACAAATGAAATCTCGTTGCAATATAGTTTCTAAACCAACAAATAATCCTTTCATATAAAAGATTGTTTGTCACTAGTACAAACCCCTAAAATTATAAACCGAAGTATTTAAACCTCAAGTCGTTCTCCCTAGGAATTGCAATAAAGTGTCTTGTTATTAGTTATGGTGTATATTTTTGGGTTTTGATGAGAGGCATGAAAAGTAAATGGCAAGGGAGGTAAACTAATAGTTAATAAGGCCTTGGCAAGGTTTGGTGGTCAAGGAGCTCTATCCTAATCACTAACCACAACATGAGAATTGGCAAGGATCAATCTCATTAAATCATCCTCTAACTAGTAGTAAAGGAAAGTCAAACGAGCTATATCAATCCAAGTCAATAAGTCCTAATGCTCTTGATCAGCGAATAATTTATACGCTTTGTGGCATTATTTTTAGATAGTTTTTAGTAGGATCTAACTACCTTTTAGTATATTTTTATTAGTTTTTAAGCAAAATTCACATTTCTTGAATTTACTATGAGTTTGTGTGTTTTTTTGTAATTTCAGGTATTTTCTGGCTGAAATTGAGGGACTTGAGCAAAAATCTGATTCATAGGTTGAAAACGGACTGCTGATGCTTTTGGATTCTGACCTCCCTGCACTCGAAGTGGCTTTTTTGGAGCTACAGAAACTTAAATGATGTGCTCTCAACTGTGTTGGAAAGTAGTCATCCAGGGCTTTCCAACAATATATAATTGTCCATACTTTGCTCGGGTTTTGATGACGCAAATTGGCGTTTAAACGCCAACTTCCTGTCTTATTCTGGCATTAAACGCCAGAAACAGGATAGAAGCTGCAGTTAAACGCCCAAACTGGCATAAAAGCTGGTGTTTAACTCCAAGAGAAGTCTCTACACACGAAAGCTTCAATGCTCAGCCCAAGCACACACCAAGTGGGCCCGGAAGTGGATTTCTGCATCATTTACTTATTTCTGTAACCCTAGTAACTAGTTTAGTATAATAGAACTTTTTACTATTGTACTCAAATCTTTTGGAATATCTTTGGACCATTGTTCACGTTTTGGGAGGCTGGCCATTCGGTCATGCCTACCCTATTTTCACTTATGTATTTTCAACGGTGGAGTTTCTACACACCATAGATAAAGGTGTGGAGCTCTGCTGCTCCTCGTGAATTAAAGCAAAGTACTATTGTTTTTCTATTCAAATCAAGCTTATTCTTATTCTAAGATGTTCACTCGCACTTCAACCTGATGAATGTGATGATCTGTGACACTCATGACCATTCTCACTTATGAACGTGTGCCTGACAAACACTACCGTTCTACCTGCGAAAGCTAGAGTGTGTATCTCTTTGATTCTTGATCCATGCGTTTGATTACCTCTCCTGACAACAGAGCCTTCAATTCCTTGAGATCAGAGTCTTCGTGGTATAAGCTAGAATCAATTGGCAGCATTCTTGAGATCCAGAAAGTCTAAACTTTGTCTGTGGTATTCCGAGTAGGATCTGGGATGGGATGACTGTGATGAGCTTCAAACTCATGACTGTTGGTCGTAGTGACAGACACAAAAGGATCATTGGATCTTATTCCGACACAAGTGAGAACCGACAGATGATTAGCCCTATGTAACCCGTAGTTGGACCATTTTCACTGCGAGAATGGATGGTAGCCATTGACAACGGTGATCTCCCTACATACAGCTTGCCATGGAAACGAGTATGAATGATTGAATGAAGATAGTAGGAAAGCAGAGATTCAGAAGGAATAACACATCTCCATATGCTTATCTGAAATTCCCACCAATGAATTACATAACTATCTCTATCTTTATTTTATGTTTATTTATCTTTTAATTATCAAAACTCTATAACCATTTGAATCCGCCTGATTGAGATTTACAAGATGACCATAGCTTGTTACCTGACAATCTCCGTGGGATCGACCCGTACTCACGTAAGGTTTATTACTTGGACGACCTAGTGCACTTGCTGGTTAGTTGTGCGAAGTTATGAAAAAGAGTTGAGATTACAATTGTGCGTACCAAGTTGTTGGCGCCATTGAGATCACAATTTCGTGCACCATGTTTTTGGCGCCGTTTCCCGGGATTGTTCGAGTTTCGACAACTGACGGTACATCTTGTTGCTCAAATTAGGTAATTTTCTTCTTTTTTTTCAACCTTTATTTTATTTTCAAAAAGTTTTCAAAAATATTTCAAAATTCTTTTCTTCTTTTTCGTTCTTTTCAAAATAATTTTCGAAAAATTACAAAAAAATTATAAAATCATAAAACAAAAAATATTTTGTGTTTCGTGTTTGAGTCTAGTGTCAAGTTATAAGTTTGGTGTCAATTGCATGTTTTAATTTTTTTTCCTAAAAATTTTTTGAAAACTCATGCATGGTGTACTTAATGATCTTCAAGTTGTTATTCGTAAGTCTTCTTGTTTCATCTTTACATTTTATTGTTTTGTGTCTTTTCTTGTTTTTCATATGCATTTTCAAATTTTTAGAGTCAAAAGTTTAAAATTTTCTAAATTTGGTGTCTTGCATGTGTTTCTTTTCTTGAAAATTTTTCAAAAATAAGTTCTTGATGTTCATCATGATCTTCAAAGTGTTCTTGGTATTCATCTTGACATTCATAGTATTCTTGCATGCATCTTTTGTTTTAATCCAAAATTTTATGTGTTGAGTCATTTTGTGGTTTTTCTCTTTCCTATTAAATTCAAAAAATAAAAAAAAAATATTTTCCTTATTTCACTCATAAATTTCGAAATATTTGGGTTGACTTAGTCAAAAATTTTTAAAATAAGTTGTTTCTTGTTAGTCAAGTCAAGATTTCAATTTAAAAAATTTATCTTTTCAAAATCTTTTTCAAAATCAAATCTTTTTTATTTTTTTTCCTTTGTTTTTTCAAAAAATTTCAAAAATATTTTTCAAAACTTTTCAAAATCTTTTTCCTATTTTTACCTCATTTTTTCAAAATTAATACTAACAATTAATGTTTTGATTCAAAAATTTCAAGTTTGTTACTTTCTTGTTAAGAAAAATTCAAACTTTAAATTCTAAAATCATATCTTTTAGTTTCTTGTTAGTCAAGTCATCAACTTTAATTTTAAAAATCAAATCTTTTTAATTTCCTTTTCAAATCTCTTTCAAAATAAATTTCGATCATATCTTTTCAATCGTATCTTTTCAAACATATCTTTTTCAAATCATATCTTTTTCAAAATCAATTTCAAAATCTTTTCTAACTTTTTATCTTTTCAAAATTGATTTTCAAATCTTTTTTTTTCTTTTTTCAATTAACCACTTAACTTTTTGTCTGATTTTTAAAATTCTTATCTTTTTCAAAACTACATAACTAATTCTCTCTCTAATTTTTGAAAATAACCTTCCTCTTTTTCAAAAATATTTTTATTTAACAAATTGTTTTAACTTATAATTTTATTTCTTCTCTTAATTTTTGAATACTAACTAACTTTTAAAATAAAAACAAAATTTTTTTCCTTTTCCATTTAATTATTTTCGAAAACTCCCCCTCTCTCCTTCTATTTATTTTATTTATTTACTAACACTTCTCCTCTACTCATAAAAAATTCGAACCCTCCCCCTCTCTCTGAGTTCAAATTTTTCTCTTTCTTTCCTTATTCTTATTCTTCTTCTCTTCAACTCACATAAAGGAATCTCTATACTGTGACATAGAGGATTCCCCTTTTTTTTCTGTCCTCTTCTTTTTCATATTGGCAGGAGCAAGGACAAGAACATTCTTGTTGAAGCTGACCCTGAACCTAAAAGGACTCTGAAGAAGAAGCTAAGAGAAGCTAAAGCACAATAATCCAAAGAAAACCTTACAAAGAATCTCAAAAAAGAAGTAATGGCCGAACCCAAGAACAATGCAAGGAAGATTCTTGGTGACTTTACTGCACCAAATTCCATCTTCCATGGATGAAGCATCTTAATCCCTGCCATTGGAGCAAACAACTTTGAGCTAAAGCCTCAATTAGTTTCTCTGATGCAACATAATTAAAATTTTCACGGACTTCCATCAGAAGATCTTTTTCAGTTATAACTGAATTCTTGCAGATCTGTGATACTGTTAAGACCAATGGAGTTGATCCTGAGGTCTATAAGCTTATGCTTTTACCTTTTGCTGTAAGAGACAAAGCTAGAATATGGTTGGACTCTCAACCTAGAGATAGCCTGAACTCTTGGGATAAGCTGGTCACGGCTTTCTTAGCCAAATTCTTTCCTCCTCAAAAGCTAAGCAAGCTTAGAGTGGATGTTCAAACCTTCAGGAAGAAAGAAGGTGAATCCCTCTAAAAAGCTTGGGAAAGATACAAGCAACTGACCAAAAAGTGTCCTTCTGACATGCTCTCAGAATGGACCATCCTGGATATATTCTATGATGGTCTGTCTGAATTGTCTAAGATGTCATTGGACCATTCTACAGGTGGATCTATTCACCTGAAGAAAACGCCTACAGAAGCTCAGGAACTCATTAAAATGGTTGCAAATAACCAGTTTATGTACACCTCTAAAAGGAATCCTATGAATAATGGGACGCCTTAGAGGAAGGGAGTTCTTGAAATTGATGCTCTGAATGCCATATTGGCTCAGAACAAAATGTTGACTCAGCAAGTCAATATGATTTCTCAAAGTCTGAATGGATTGCAAAATGCATCCAACAGTACTAAAGAAGCATCTTCTGAAGAAGAAGCTTATGATCCTGAGAACCTTGCAATTGGCAGAGGTGAATTACATGGGTGAAGCATATGGAAACACCTATAATCCTTCATGGAGAAATCATCCAAATTTCTCATGGAAGGATCAACAAAAGCCTCAACAAGGCTTTAATAATGGTGGAAAAAACAAGTTTAGCAATAGAAAGCCTTTTCCATCATCTTCTCAGCAACAGACAGAGAATTCTGAGCAGAGCCCCTCTAACTTAGCAAACATAGTCTCTAATCTATCTAAGGCCACTCTAAGTTTCATGAGTGAAACAAGGTCCTCCATTAGAAATTTGGAGGCACAAGTGGGCCAGCTGAGTAAAAGAGTCACTGAAACTCCTTCTAGTACTCTCCCAAGTAATACAGAAGAGAATCCAAAAAGAGAGTGCAAGGCCATAATCTTACTTGGTGTGGCCGAACCTAGAGAGGAGGAGGAGGACGTGAATCCCAGTGAGGAAGACCTCGTAGGACGTCCTCTGGACAAAAAGGAGTTCCCAATTGAGGAACCTAAGGAATCTGAGGCTCATCTAGAGACCATAGAGATTCCATTGAACCTACTTCTGCCATTCATGAGCTCTGATTACTATTCCTCCTCTGAAGAGGATGAAGATATTATTGAAGAGCAAGTTGCTAAGCACCTTGGAGCAATTATGAAGTTGAATGTCAAGTTATTTGGTAATGAGACTTGGGTGGATGAACCCCCTTTGCTCACCAATAAACTGAATAACTTGATTAGGCAGACATTACCTCAAAAGAAAAAGGATCCCAAAAGGTTCTAAGTACCTTGTACCATAGGCACCATGATCTTTGAGAAGGCTCTGTGTGACTTGGGGTTAGGCATAAACCTCATGCCACTCTCTATCATGGAGAAACTGGGAATCTTTGAGGTTCAAACTGCATGAATCTCACTAGAGATGGCAGACAAATCCATGAAAAAGGCTTATGGACTAGTAGAGGATGTGCTAGTGAAGGTTGAAAGCATTTAATCCCTGCTGATTTCATAATCCTAGACACTGGGAAAGATGAGGATAAATCCATCATCCTTGGCAGACCTTTCCTAGCCACAGCAAAAGCTCTGATTGATGTTAACAAAGGAGAGTTGGTCCTTCAATTGAATGAGGACTACCTTGTATTCAAGACTCAAGGTTCTCCTTCTGTACACATGGAGAAGAAGCATGAAAAGCTTCTCTCAATACAGAGTCAAACAAAGCCCCCATATTCAAACTCTATGTTTGGTGTTGGGAGGCCACAACCAAACTCTAAGTTTGGTGTTGAGAGGCCACAACCAAACTCTAAGTTTGGTGTTGGGAGGCCCCAACCATGCTCTGATTATCTGTGAGGCTCCATGAGAGCCCACTGTCAAGCTATTAACATTAAAGAAGCGCTTATTCGGAGGCAACCCAATTTTTATTTATCTATGTTATTTCATGTTTTCTTTAGGTTGATGATCATGTGGAGTCACAAAAACAATTGTAAAAATTAAAGCAAATTAAAAAATAGCATTAAAAATAGCACACCCTGGAGGATAAGCTTATTGGCATTTAAACGCCAGTAAGAGTAGCAGAATGGGCGTTAAACGCCCAGTCTGGCACCATTCTGGGTGTTTAACGCCAGAAATGGGCACCAGACTGCCGTTTAACGCCAGAACAGAGCATCAAGTTGGCGTTAAACACCAACAAAGGTATAAAAACTGGCGTTTAATGCCAGAAAAAGGCAGCAGTCTAGCGTTAAACGCCAGAATTGCATTCTAAGGGCATTTTTGCATGCCTAAATGGAGCAGGGATGAGAAGTCCTTAACCCTCAGGATTTGTGGACCCCACAGGATCCCCACCTACCCCATCTCTCTCTCTCTCTCCCTCACACATCTCTATAACACTCTACCCAAAACACCACTCACCTATCAAATCCTATTCACTTCCCTATATTATCTTCACCAATCACCTCCATCCCTCTTTCCCAAAAATCCCACCTACCTCACTTTTCAAATTCAAACACTTTTCCCTCCCAAACCCACCCAATTCCATTCGGCCACCCTCCCTCTCTTTCCCTATAAATACCCCTCTTCACTCCTTCATTTTCACACATCACCACCACTCTCATACCCCATTGGCCGAACCTATCTCTCACCTCCATCTCCACCATTTTCTTCTTCTTCCCCTTCTTTCTTTCTTCTTTTGCTCGAGGACGAGCAAACCTTTTAAGTTTGGTGTGGTAAAAACATTGCTTTTTGTTTTTCCATAACCATTTATGGCACCTAAAGATGGAGAAACTTCTAGAAAGAGGAAAGAGAAGGCAAAAACTTCCACCTTCGAGTCATGGGAGATGGAGAGATTCATCTCACAAGTCCATTAAGACCACTTCTATGAAGTTATGGCCAAGAAGAAAGTGATCCCTGAGGTTCCTTTCATGCTCAAGAAGAATGAGTATCTGGAGATCTGACATGAGATCCAAAGAAGAGGTTGGGAAGTTCTCACCAACCCCATTCAACAAGACAGAATCTTAATAGTTCAAGAATTCTGTGCTAATGCATGGATCACTAGGAACCATGATCAAAGTATGAACCCGAATCCAAAGAATTGGCTTACAATGGTTCGGGGGAAATATTTAGATTTCAATCCGGAAAATGTAAGGTTCGCGTTCAACTTGCCAATCATGCAAGAAAACACATGCCTCTACACTAGAATGGTCAACTTTGATCAAAGGTTAGACCAAGTCCTCATGGACATATGTGTGGAAGGAGCTCAATGGAAAAGAGACTCAAGAGACAAGCCGGTTTAATTGAGAAGACCGGACCTTAAGCCTGTGGCTAGAGGATGGTTGGAGATCATCCAACACTCCATCATTCCTACTAGCAACTGATCTGAAGTAACTGTAGATCAGGCCATCATGATCCAAAGTATCATGATTGGGGAGGAAGTAGAAGTTCATGAGATCATACCTCTAGAACTCTACAAGGCGGCAGACAAGTCCACCACTTTGGCAAGGTTAGTCTTTCCTCATCTCATTTGTCACCTATGCAATTCGGCTGGAATTGACATAGAAGGAGACATCCTCATTAAAGAGGACAAGCCCATCACTAAAAAGAGCATGGAGCAAACAAGAGAGCCCACTCATGGACCTCAACAAGAGCATGAGGAAATTCCTGATCAAGAAATCCCTGAGATGCCTCAATGGATGCATTTTCCTCCACATAAGTATTGGGAGCAACTCAACACCTCTTTGGAAGGCTTGAGTTACAACATGGACCAACTAAGGGTGGAGCACCAAGAGCACTCCATCATTCTCCATGAGATTAGAGAAGATCAAAGAGCTTTGAGGGAGGAGCAACAAAGGCAAGGAAGAGACATAGAGGAGCTTAGGCGTTCCATTAGATCTTCAAGAGGAAGAACTAGCCGCCATCACTAAGGTGGACCCGTTCCTTAATTTCCTTGTTCTTATTTCTCTGTTTTTCGAATTTGATGCTTTATGTTCATTTATGTTTGTGTCTTCACTACATGATCATTAGTATCTAGTGTCTATGCCTTAAAGCTATAAATAATTCCATCAATCCTTCACATCTCTTAAATGAAAAATATGCCTAATTACAAAAGAACAAGAAGTACTTGGATTTCAAATTTTATCTTGAAATTAGTTTAATTATTTTGATGTGGTGGCAATACTTTTTGTTTTCTGAATGAATGCTTGAACAGTGCATATTTTTTATAATGAAGTTTATGAATGTTAAAATTGTTGGCTTTTGAAAGAATGATGAACAAAAAGAAATGTTATTGATAGTATAAAAATCATGAAATTGATTCTTGAAGTAAGAAAAAGTAGTGAAAAGAAAAAAAGCTTGCAAAAAAAAGGCAAAAAAAGAGAGAAAAAAAAGAGAAAGAAAAAGCCAACAGCCCTTTAAACCAAAAGACAAGGGTAAAGAGGATCCAAGGCTTTGAGCATTAATGGATAGGAGGGCCCAAAGAAATAAAATCCAGGCCTAAGCGGCTAAATCAAGCTGTCCCTAACCATGTGCTTGTGTCATGAAGGTCCAAGTGAAAAGCTTGACACTGAGTGGTTAAAGTCATGATCCAAAGCAAAAAGAGTGTGCTTAAGAACTCTGGACACCTCTAACTGGGGACTTTAGCAAAGCTGAGTCACAATCTGAAAAGGTTCACCCAGTTATGTGTCTGTCGCATTTATGTATCCGGTGGTAATACTGGAAAACAAAGTGCTTAGGGCCACGGCCAAGACTCATAAAGTAGCTATGTTCAAGAATCAACATACTAAACTAGGAGAATCAGTAACACTGTCTAAAATTCTGAGTTCCTATAGATGTCAATCATTCTGAATTTCAAAGGATAAAAAGTGAGATGCCAAAACTGTTTAGAAGCAAAAAGCTACTAGCCCCGCTCATCTAATTGGGACTAAGTTTCATTGATATTGTGAGATTCATTGTATATTCTCTTTTTTTTATCCTATTTTGTTTTCAGTTGCTTGGGAACAAGCAACAATTTAAGTTTGGTGTTGTGATGAGCGGATAATTTATACGCTTTTTGGCATTGTTTTTAGATAGTTTTTAGTAGGATCTAGCTACTTTTTAGTATATTTTTATTAGTTTTTAAGCAAAATTCACATTTCTAGACCTTACTATGAGTTTGTGTGTTTTTCTGTGATTTCAGGTATTTTCTGGCTGAAATTGAGGAACCTGAGCAAAAATCTGATTCAAAGGCTGAAAAGGGACTGCTGATGCTGTTGGATTCTAACCTTTCTGCACTCGAAGTGGATATTCCTGAGCAAAAATCTGCACTAACCAAATGGCGCATTCTCAACTTGGTTGGAAAGTAGACATCCAGGGCTTTCTAGAAATATATAATAGTCCATACTTTGCTCGAGTTTTGACGACGCAAACTGGCGTTGAAACGCCAACTTCCTTCCCTATTTTGGCGTTAAACGCCAGAAACAGGATAGAAGCTGTAGTTAAATGCTCAAACTGGCATAAAAGCTGTCGTTTAACTCCAAGAGAAGTCTCTACACACGAAAGCTTCAATGCTCAGCCCAACCACACACCAAGTGGGCCTGTAAGTGGATTTCTGTATCATTTACTTATTTCTGTAATCCTTGTAACTAGTTTAGTATAAATAGAACTTTTTACTATTTTACTTAGATCTTTGGAATATCTTTGGACCATTGTTCACGTTTTGGGAGGCTGGCCATTCGGCCATGCCTACCCTATTTTCACTTATGTATTTTCAAAGGTGGAGTTTCTACACACCATAGATTAAGGTGTGGAGCTCTGCTGTTCCTCATGAATTAATGCAAAGTACTATTGTGTTTCTATTCAATTCAAGCTTATTCTTATTCTAAGATGTTCACTCGCACATCAACCTAATGAATGTGGTGATCTGTGACACTCATCACCATTCTCACTTATGAATGCGTGCCTGACAAACACTTCCGTTTTACCTGCGAAAGCTAGAGTGTGTATCTCTTGGATTCCTGATCCATGTGTTTAATTGCCTCTCCTGACAATAGAGCCTTCAATTCCTTGAGATCAGAGTCTTCGTGGTATAAGCTAGAATCAATTGGCAGCATTCTTGAGATCCGAAAAGTCTAAACCTTGTTTGTGGTATTCCGAGTAGGATCTGGGATGGGATGATTATGACGAGCTTCAAACTCATGACTATTGGGCGTAGTGACAGACGCCAAAGGATCATTGGATCTTATTCCGACACAAGTGAGAACCGACAGATGATTAGCCCTACCTAACTTGTAGCTGGACCATTTTCACTGAGAGGATAGACGGTAGCTATTGACAACGGTGATCCCCCTACATACAACTTGTCATGGAAAGGAGTATGAATGACTGAATGAAGACAGTAGGAAAGCAGAGATTCAGAAGGAATAACACATCTCCATACGCTTATCTGAAATTCCCACCAATGAATTACATAAGTATCTCTATCTTTATTTTATGTTTATTTATCTTTTAATTATCAAAACTCTATAATTATTTGAATCCACCTGACTGAGATTTACAAGATGACCATAGCTTGCTTCAAGCCGATAATCTCCGTGGGATCGACCCCTACTCACGTAAGGTTTATTACTTGGATGACCCAGTGCACTTGCTAGTTAGTTATACGAAGTTGTGGAAAAGAGTTAAGATTACAATTGTGTGTACCAAGTTGTTGGCGCCATTGAGATCACAATTTCGTGCACCAGCTCTACTAATCCAATTAGTGAGAACTAGAGTTAATGGCTCCCAATCATCAATTACTTGGACATTAGTAACTCAAGAATTCCTAAGTTACCTCCCCAAGCCAAGAGGAACAAAAATCTAACTCACAACTAAAAAGAGCATTTTAACAAACATATAGAAGGCAATAAAGGCAAACATTATTAATTGCAAGAGTTAAAGGAGTCTACAACTACAAAAACAAGAGATTAACAATAGAAAGGCAAAACAACTATGAAACAACAAAGAACTTACCAATTGTATTAAAGAAGAAATGTAGATTGGTGGATGAAATTGTGATCATCAACAATGGCTCCAAAGACTTGGTGCTCTCAAACATAAATCACACTTTGTCACAACTCCGCACAACTAAGCAGCAAGTGTACTGGGTTGTCCAAGTAATACCTTACGTGAGTAAGGGTCGATCCCACAGAGATTGTTGGTATGAAGCAAGCTATGGTCATCTTGTAAATTCCAGTCATGCGGATTTAACTAATTTAAGAGATTATTGGTTTTTCGAATAATAATAAATTAAATAGAAAATAAAGATAGAGTTACTCATGTAATTCAATGATGGGAATTTCAGATAAGTGTATGGAGGTGCTGTGTTCCTTCCGAATCTCTGCTTTTCTACTGCTTTTATCCAATCTTTGTCACTCCTTTCTATGGCAAGCTGTATGTAGGGCATCACCGTTGTCAATGGCTACATCCCATCCTCTTAGTGAAAATGGCCCAAATGCTCTGTCACAGCATGGCTAATCATCTGTCGGTTCTCGATCATGTTAGAATAGAATCCCTTGATTCTTTTGCGTTTGTCATCACGCCCAGCAATCGCGAGTTTGAAGCTCGTCACAGTCATTCAATTTTGGAATCTTACTCGGAATACCACAGACAAGGTTAGACTTTTCGGATTCCCATGAATGCCGCCATCAATTCTAGCTTATACCACGAAGATTCTGATTAAGGAATCCAAGAGATAAGCGCCCGGTCTAAGGTAGAACGAAAGTGGTTGTCAGTCACGCGTTCATAGGTGAGAATGATGATGAGTGTCACGGATCTTCACATTCATCATGTTGAAGTGCAATGAATATCTTAGAATAGGAATTGAATAGAAAATCGTAGTACATGCATTGAAACCTGAGGTACAGCAGAGCTCCACACCCTTAATCTATGGTGTGTAGAAACTCCACCGTTGAAAATACATAAGTGATGAATGTCCAGGCATGGCTGAAAGGCCAGCCCCTAAAACGTGATCACAGGATCAAAAATACAATCCAGGATCGCTAATACACTAGTAAAAAGTTCTATTTATACTAAACTAGCTACTAGGGTTTACAGGAGTTAGTAATTGATGTATAAATCCACTTTCGGGGCCCACTTGGTGTATGTTTGGGCTGAGCTTGATCTATTCACTAGCTGAGGCTTCTCTTGGGGTTGAACGTCAAGTTGTAACGTGTTTTGGGCGTTCAACTCTGGTTCGTGACGTGTTTCTGGCGTTTGACTCCAGAATGCAGCATGGAACTGGCGTTGAGCGCCAGTTTACGTCATCAAATATGGAATAAAGTATGGACTATTATATATTCCAATGCCATTGAGAGCACGCCATTTGGAGTTCTGTAGCTCCAGAAAATCTATTTCGAGTGCAGGGAGGTCAAATTCCAACAGCAACAGCAGTCCTTTGTCAGCCTCTTATTAGAGTTTTGCTCAGGTCCCTCAATTTCAGCCAGAAAATACCTGAAATCACAGAAAAACACACAAACTCATAGTAAAGTCCAGAAATGTGAATTTAGCATAAAAACTAATGACAACATCCCTAAAAGTAACTAGATCATACTAAAAACTACCTAAAAACAATGCCAAAAAGCGTATAAATTATCCGCTCATCACAACACCAAACTTAAATTGTTGCTTGTCCCCAAGCAACTGAAAATCAATTAGGATAAAAAGAAGAGAATATACTAAAATCCCAGAATATCAATGAATATTAGTTCTATTTAGATGAGCGGGACTTGTAGCTTTTTGCTTCTGAACAGTTTTGGCATCTCACTTCATCCTTTGAAGTTTAGAATGATTGGCATCTATGGGAACTTGGAATTTCGGATAGTGTTATTGATTCTCCTAGTTAAGTATGTTGATTCTTGAACATAGCTACTTTTATGAGTCTTGGCCGTGGCCCTAAGCACTTTGTTTTCCAGTATTATCACCGGATACATAAATGCCATAGACACATGACTGGGTGAACCTTTTCAGATTGTGACTCAGCTTTGCTAGAGTCCCCAGTTAGAGGTGTCTAGAGCTCTTAAGCACACTCTTTTTGCTTTGGATCATGACTTTAACCACTCAGTCTCAAGCTTTTCCCTTGGACTTGCATGCCACAAGCACATGGTTAGGGACAGGTTGATTTAGCCGCTTATGCCTGGATTTTATTTTCTTGGGCCCTCCTATCCATTGATGCTCAAAGCCTTGGATCCTTTTTACCCTTGCCTTTTGGTTTTAAGGGCTATTGGCTTTTTCTGCTTGCTTTTTCTTTTTCTTTCTAAATTTTTTTGCCAATATTTTTTTCGCAAGCTTTTGTTTTTCACTGCTTTTTCTTGCTTCAAGAATCAATTTCATGATTTTTCAGATTATCAATAGCATTTCTCTTTGTTCATCATTCTTTCAAGAGCCAACAATTTTAACATTTATAAACAATAAGATCAAAAATTATGCACTGTTCAAGCATTCATTCAGAAAACAGAAAGTATTATCACCACATCAATATAATTAAACTAAATTCAAGGATAAATTCGAAATTTATGTACTTCTTGTTCTTTGAATTAAAAACATTTTTCATTTAAGATAGGTGAAGGATTAATGGAATTATTCATAGCCTTAAGACATAGTTACTAAATACTAATGATCATGAAGTAGAGACACAAAACATAGATGAACATATAATACAAAAACCGAAAAGCCGAAAAATATAAGAACAAGGAATGAGTCCACCTTAGTGGTATCTTCTTCTTGAAGGACCAATGATGTCCTTAAGCTCTTCTATGTCCCTTCGTTGCCTTTGTTGCTCCTCCCTCATTGCTCTTTGATCTTCTCTTATTTCATGGAGAATGATGGAGTGCTCTTGATGTTCCACCCTTAATTGTTCCACATTGTAACTCAAATCTTCTAGGGAAGTGTTGAGTTGTTCCCAATAGTTGTTGGGAGGAAAGTGCATCCCTTGAGGCATCTCAGGGATTTCTTGATGATGAGCTTCCTCATGCATCTCTTGAGATCCGTGGATGGTCTCTCTTGTTTGCTCCATCCTCTTATAAGTGATGGGCTTATCCTCTTCAATGAGGATGTCTCCTTCTATGATAACTCCAGCTGAGTAACATAGATGGCAAATAAGATGAGGAAAAGCTAGCCTTATGATGGTGTTTTTGTGGAAAAATGAATTTCCAACACACAAATCCAACCGGCAAGTGTACCGGGTCGCATCAAGTAATAATAACTCACAAGAGTAAGGTCGATCCCACAGGGATTGATGGATCAAGCAACTTTAGTGGGTGATTAGTTTAGTCAAGCTAACATTTAAGTGAGGATTGTGGCAGCAAAATGTAAATAGCAATGAACTTAAAGTGCAGAATGTAAATAGGCAGGAAGCTTAAAGAACAAGCAATGTAAATTGCAGAAACTTAAATGACAAGAAATGTAAATTGCTTGAATCTTAAATGGGTCAGGGATGTGGAATTGCAGAAATTAATCAAGGAAAAATAAATTGCAACAAGTAGAAGAGTAGAGAATTGATTCAATGGAACTAGATCTTAACAGAAAAGTAAAAATGCCTTGAAAAATTTAGAACAGAAAAGCAATGCTTAAGTTGCAGCAAATTAAAAGTGATTGAAGATCTCAGGAGTGGAGGAGACTAGATAACAAGTCTAGATCTCAAATCCTTCCTTGATCCAACAAGAACAATTGCAAAAGAAATAAAGGAAAGCAAATTGCAGAATCGCAGAAGAAGAAGAAATGAACAGAAAGTAGAATTCAATTATGCAGAAAATTAAAGAAGAGATCTCAAGGTGAGATTGAAACAGAAGTTCTTCAATTCTTCACCCAAGATCCAAAGCAAGAATGAAAACTAAGAGAGCTTTCTAACGGAGCCGGCCTCCAATATTCTCTAATGAGGCTCCCTACAAAGATGAAAATGATGCCTTTATATAGGCTTTACAAAGTGAAAAATGAAAATGAAATTAAAACAAATTAAAAATAAAAATCCTAATTTAATTGATTCATGTGCCTTTGAGTGATGATGTGGGCTTTGCTTGCTTTGGATTTGAGGAGAAATGGGTTTTGGTTGGCCTTGATTCAATTTGGTGAGGAATTGAATTAAATTGAATTTTGGCCCATGTTGCTCCCAGGAGGCTGCCCTGCCCTTGTGGAGGGCAGGGCAGGAATTGATGCGTGCGGCCTTGGTGCGAGCGTGGTGTGTGAGTTGGTGCTGCAGAATGCTGCCCTGCCCTCCGCGAGGGCAGGGCAGAAATTTTTGGTGCACCAGTTTGGTGCCTGTGCGTGCTACTGGTGCTGCCGAACCGTCCCTTGGTGCGCCAGAATGGTGCGCCTGTGTGCATCACCAAAATGCTGCCCTGCCCTTGCGGAAGGCAGGGCAGTGTTTCCAAAAGTGAAGTTCCAAGTTCGAAACTTGGTGGATGCACACGCTACTTCTTTTCCTTGGTTTTCTTGGCACCAAAGTAAGGCCTAGTTTCTTGCTTTCTCATGGCCCTTAAAGATGCCTTTCGTTCCTGCCTCAATTGTACGCCAAATATGGATTGCTATATATCGTTGGAAAGCTCTAAATGTCAGCTTTCCAACGCAACTAGAAGCACATCAATCGGACGTCTGTAGCTCAAGTTATAGTCCTTTGAAGTAGGCATGGTCATACTGTGAGCGGCCAGATTTTAACTTAGCGAAAATTTGCTCCAACCTCACTTTGTTTCATCATGATTTTGCCCTGCCCTTGGCAAGGGCAGGGCAGTGTGCGTGCTGGTTGTTTTCTTCCTTGATTTGGTCATGGGCCACACTTTTAAAAGCGTGGCCTAAGGCTCCAAAGTGTGCTCCAACTTCAAAGTGTGTTCCAAAGCTCTTTTTTTCTCCTTTTTTTGTGCTTCTTTGCTTCTTTTTCTTCTTATTTCCTACAAGATTTATAAAATTAAAAGATCAAGGAAATCTTCCAATTAAGCACAAAAGAATGCAATATTTAAGTACTAATCATCAATTTCTTGTATGAAAAAGCATAGAAAAATAGGTATATGATGACATGTCATCACAACACCAAACTTAAACCTTGCTTGTCCCAAGCAAGAAAAGAATCATGCAATAGAAATTGACAATCCAAGGTAAGAAGAGTAGCAAGTTAATGTTCATGGCAAGCTAGTTTTCTATGCATGCTACAATTACAAAAGAGATGTAAATGATTGATGCTTCTATCTAGCTTATTTTATGAAATCTTTTTCTTATAATTCTTCCTTGAAACAAACTTTTGATTTTTTTTTTCTCCTTTTGGGTGCTTTGCCCCATGAGTTAATAACAAAGCTACGACTTCTAAATGCTTTGTTTTCAAGTATTACCACTTGATACATAAGCACCACAAGCATTTAATTAGAGGACTTTATTAAGCTCATTTTTCTTTTCTTTTCTTGACTCTCTAATCATTGATGCTCAGAACCTTGAGCTTTGAGGGAGTGCTTTTGCACTTGAGTCTAGCCTTGACTTCTAAGTGTTTTGTTTTCAAGCATTTGGCTTGATACATAAACACCACAAGCACTTAGCAAATAAATTGCCATTGGTACTCAGAGCCTTCAGCTTTCTCATTCTTTCCCTTTTTCTTTTCTTGCTTTAATTGTATTTGCTTCTTCAAGGTTTTCATGATTTCAAAAGATTTCACAAAATGTACTAGATGGAAAACTTCAATTAAATAAAATCCAATGCAATTGAGCAACAATCAATCATACTAGCTTTCTAATACTCGTATGCACATGCTAAGTTCTTCTTTAATGCCTTGTTTGTTTATGATCATGATACTTTATTGCTTTTGAACTCACAGGATTCAAGTTGGTAGTCATAATGGTATAGCACCATGTTATAATTCAAAATTCAAGCTATGCTTTATTCATACACATGTGTAAACAGAAAAGATGAAGACAATCATGCAATTTAACTGCCGGAAACAAATGAGAATAAAAGGAACTCTACAACCTTGTAGTGCATCTTCATTATTGTTGTCCTTTTTCCTCTATTCTTCCTCTTTCCCTTGCCAAACTCAGAATGCTTGCTCATCCTCAAGCAATAATTAGAAAAATGGCTATGGGGCTAAGATGGATCATGAATGTCTTACACAATGAAAAATTAGTAGTACATGTGTTCTGAGCAAGCAAAATTAAAGATACTAATCAAGGCACGGAGAAACAAAAACACTATGATTGCAAACATAAGATGGTGTGCATGATACATTGCATAAAAAAATATAAGTGGCACACCAAACTTAGTGTGACACTTTCACTTGAAATTAATGCAAGTATCTAGTAAGCATTGGAACCAAATTTTGTTGCATAGCAACACCAAACTTAGAATGCAACCATATGTCAATTTATTTGAACTAAAACTAAACAAAAGAAACTGTTATTTGTTGAATACAATCACCAAGTGAAGAATCTATCATGAGTAAGGATGTTTGGGTGATGTATTAACAAACACAGTTAATAAAAGAAAGCATTAAAAACAAGGAAATGACTAAAACAATCAAGAAAACTAAAATTGTCTAACTAAAAACAATAACACTGCAGCGGCATTATGATTATGTAAACAAGTGGTGTTGCTGGATGATTTGCATAAAAAAAAATTAAGTGGCACACCAAACTTAGATTCTTAGTGTGACACTTCCATGTAAAATTGATGCAATCATCCATGAAGATGGAAAACAGTTTGTTGCAGGGCAACACCAAACTTAGAATGTAACCATATGCCAAATTATTAAATTTAAACAAACCACAGAAAGAAAACAAAGCGGAGAAGAAATGTTACCTACGGTTGGGTTACCTCCCAACAAGTGCTCTTTTAGTGTCATTAGCTTGACATGTTGTTCCTCACTTTCTTCCTCTTCTTCCAGTTTGTTAAGAGGAATGACTCCAAGAGGGGAGAAGTTTCAGCTAGTGTCCCCTGTCTTGGCTTCCTCTCAGCAAGCTTTCTTTTGTACATGGCTTGATTGAGCTTGCTTGCTATTGGTCCAGGGGTTGGATTGCTTGTGGTTGACCTCCTCTTGAATGTTGTCCTTGGTAGCTTGGTCACAATCCTCTTCTCGGTGCTTTTGTTAATTGCCTTCACTTCCTTGAATTCAAGACTTGGTTGCTGTGTGATTATTGGAGTTTTGTATTCATCCAGAGCCTTTTGAATTGGTGGCTCCATGAGCTTTTCCTCTATGTACTTCTCTGCTTCACTTGAGTTTGGAATGACTTCCTCACTTTCTTGCTCCTCCACTTCCTCCCTTGCACCCAACATTTGACTTAATAGTCCTTTTATGGAGGAGGTTTGTTGTTCTTCCCAAGATTTCTTCATCTCCTCTTCATATTTTTCGATCACAGATTCAAGGGAAGTTTGTGAGGGTTGTGAATGTTCATGTTCCCTTTTCATCTCAAGTGTAGTTTCATTTTCAACCACCTCATTCTTTATTGAAAGTTCACTTGATGCAATAGCCTCCTTATCTTGCTCTTCCACTTTATCCTTTAGAAATTTGTCTTCATCCTCACTGTTGGATGGTTCTAAGTTCCTCCTTGTTTGCTCTGAGAACTCATTCATCTTCTTGAATACGATTTCTGTCCAGGATTGGGGTTGTGTGTATCTTTCCACGAGTTTTCTATGTATTTCAATGGCTTGAAGGTAATCCCAATCTGTTAGTTCAAGAGATGAAGGTTGAGAGTAATCATAATCAAGTGATGAAGAACTTTCAAATGAGAAACTGGGACGTGAGGGTGGATGCTCTTCCATTCTTTGGTGATACTTCCATCCACCATGAGGATAATGATATGAATCATTTTGTGGTGGTGGTTGGTATCCCATATGATTTTCTTGCTCATCTTGTGTCTCTAAAGCAAATCTCCATGAATTGGAGTGCTCAGAATGTGTATTCTCTTGGTGATATTCCCAGCCACCATTAGAGATTGGTGATGGTGGGTAATATCCCATAAAATTTGTTTGATCACAAGATGAGTTGAACTCCATTTGAATTTTGTAAAACACAACACCAAGGGAAATTGAAATTCATATATCAAAGATGAATTTCTTAGTGAGGCAATAACTCAAACACCTTGGTTTCAACTTAGAACAGAGAACAAAAATAACGAAAATGCTTGATCTAGACTTCTCATCCACTTAATCATTGTTGATCTAAATCAATCCCCGACAACGGCGCCAAAAACTTGATGGTGTTTTTGTGGAAAAATGAATTTCCAACACACAAATCCAACCGGCAAGTGTACCGGGTCGCATCAAGTAATAATAACTCACAAGAGTGAGGTCGATCCCACAGGGATTGATGGATCAAGCAACTTTAGTGGGTGATTAGTTTAGTCAAGCTAACATTTAAGTGAGGATTGTGGCAGCAAAATGTAAATAGCAATGAACTTAAAGTGCAGAATGTAAATAGGCAGGAAGCTTAAAGAACAAGCAATGTAAATTGCAAAAACTTAAATGACAAGAAATGTAAATTGCTTGAAATTTAAATGGGTCAGGGATGTGGGATTGCAGAAATTAATCAAGGAAAAATAAATTGCAACAAGTAGAAGAGTAGAGAATTGATTCAATGGAACTAGATCTTAACAGAAAAGTAAAAATGCCTTGAAGAATTTAGAACAGAAAAGCAATGCTTAAGTTGCAGCAAATTAAAAGTGATTGAAGATCTCAGGAGTGGAGGAGACTAGATAACAAGTCTAGATCTCAAATCCTTCCTTGATCCAACAAGAACAATTGCAAAAGAAATAAAGGAAAGCAAATTGCAGAATCACAGAAGAAGAAGAAATGAACAGAAAGTAGAATTCAATTATGCAGAAAATTAAAGAAGAGATCTCAAGGTGAGATTGAAACAGAAGTTCTTCAATTCTTCACCCAAGATCCAAAGCAAGAATGAAAACTAAGAGAGCTTTCTAATGGAGCCGGCCTCCAATATTCTCTAATGAGGCTCCCTACAAAGATGAAAATGATGCCTTTATATAGGCTTTACAAAGTGAAAAATGAAAATGAAATTAAAACAAATTAAAAATAAAAATCCTAATTTAATTGATTCATGTGCCTTTGAGTGATGATGTGGGCTTTGCTTGCTTTGGATTTGAGGAGAAATGGGTTTTGGTTGGCCTTGATTCAATTTGGTGAGGAATTGAATTAAATTGAATTTTGGCCCATGTTGCTCCCAAGAGGCTGCCCTGCCCTTGTGGAGGGCAGGGCAGGAATTGATGCGTGCGGCCTTGGTGCGAGCGTGGTGTGTGAGTTGGTGCTGCAGAATGCTGCCCTGCCCTCCGCGAGGTGCCTATGCGTGCTGCTGGTGCTGCCGAACCGTCCCTTGGTGTGCCAGAATGGTGCGCCTGTGTGCATCACCAAAATGCTGCCCTGCCCTCGCGGAGGGCAGGGCAGTGTTTCCAAAAGTGAAGTTCCAAGTTCGAAACTTGGTGGATGCACACGCTACTTCTTTTCCTTGGTTTTCTTGGCACCAAAGTAAGGCCTAGTTTCTTGCTTTCTCATGGCCCTTAAAGATGCCTTTCGTTCCTGCCTCAATTGTACGCCAAATATGGATTGCTATATATCGTTGGAAAGCTCTGAATGTCAGCTTTCCAATGCAACTGGAAGCACATCAATCGGACGTCTGTAGCTCAAGTTATAGCCCTTTGAAGTAGGTATGGTCATGCTGTGAGCGGCCAGATTTTAACTTAGCGAAAATTTGCTCCAACCTCACTTTGTTTCATCATGATTCTGCCCTACCCTTGGCAAGGGCAGGGCAGTGTGCGTGCTGGTTGTTTTCTTCCTTGATTTGGTCATGGGCCACGCTTTTAAAAGCGTGGCCTAAGGCTCCAAAGTGTGCTCCAACTTCAAAGTGTGTTCCAAAGCTCTTTTTTTCTCCTTTTTTTTGTGCTTCTTTGCTTCTTTTTCTTCTTATTTCCTACAAGATTTATAAAATTAAAAGATCAAGGAAATCTTCCAATTAAGCACAAAAGAATGCAATATTTAAGCACTAATCATCAATTTCTTGTATGAAAAAGCATAGAAAAATAGGTATATGATGACATGTCATCACCTTACCGTGGTGGAGGACTTTTCGGCTATTTTGTAGAATTCAAGAGAGATAACCTCATGAACTTCTACTTCCTCTCTAATCATGATGCTATGAATCATGATGGCCCGATCCACAGTAACTTCGGATCGGTTGCTATTGGGGATGATGGAGCGTTGGATGAACTCTAACCATCCTCTAGCTATAGGCTTGAGGTCCAGTCTTCTCAGTTGAACTGGCTTGCCTTTGGAGTCTCTTTTCCATTGAGCTCCTTCCACACATATGTCCATAAGGACTTGGTCCAACCTTTGATTAAAGTTGACCCTTCTAGTGTAGGGGCGTGCATCTCCTTACATCATGGGCAAGTTGAACGCCAACCTCACATTTTCCGGACTAAAATCTAAGTATTTCCCCCGAACCATTGTAAGATAATTCTTTGGGTTTGGGTTCTTACTTTGATCATGGTTCCTATTGATCCATGCATTGGCATAGAACTCTTGAACCATTAAGATTCTGACTTGTTGGATGGGGTTGGTTAGAACTTCCCAACCTCTTCTTTGGAACTCATGTTGGATCTCTCTGGATACTCATTTTTCTTGAGCTTGAAAGGGACCTCGGGGATCACCTTCTTCATGGCCACAACATCATAGAATTGATCTTGATGGGCTTTGGAGATGAATCTTTCTATCTCCCATGACTCAGAGGTGGAAGCTTTTGTCTTTCTTTTCCCTTTTCTAGAGGATTCTCCGGCCTTAGGTGCCATCAATGGTTATGGAAAAACAAAAAAGCTATGCTTTTACCACACCAAACTTAGAATATTGCTCGCCCTCGAGCAAGAGTTGAAAGAAGAGAAGAAGAAGAAGAAGAAAATATGGAGGAAAGGGGGAGAGGTGTACTCGGCCAAGGTATAGAAGAGGGGGTTATGTTGTGTGAAAATGAAGGAGAATGGAGGGGTTTATACAGGGAGGGGAGAGGGAGTGGGTTCGACTATTTAGGGTGGGGTCAGGAAAGACATTTGAATTTTGAAGGTAGGTGGGGTTTATGGGGAAGAGTGGATGGATGTGAGTGGTGAAGGGGGTAATTGGGAAGAGAGATTGAGGTGATTGGTGAAGGGTTTTTGGGGAAAAGTGTTTATGGAGAAGAGAGGATGAATGTTGAGAAGAGGGGAGAATATGGTAGGTGGGGATCTTGTGGGGTCCACAGATACTGAGATGATCCTGTGGGGTCCACAGATCCTGAGGTATCAAGGATTTACATCCATGTACCAATTAGGCATGTAAAATGCCTTTCCATGCAATTCTGGCGTTTAAACGCCGAAGTGATCCATGTTCTGGGCGTTCAACACCCATGTGCATCATGTTTCTGGCGTTGAACGCCAGTTCCATGCTTGTTTCTGGCGTTCAGCGCCAGCTCTTCTCAAGGTGCATTCTTGGCATTTGAACGCCGGGATGTTGCTTGTTTCTGGCGTTCAGCACCAGATCCATGCTCTGTTCTGGCGTTGAACGCCAGCCAGATGCTCCTTATTGGCGTTTAAACGCCAGTAAGTCCTTCCTCCAGGGTGTGATTTTTCTTCTGCTATTTTTGATTCTATTTTTAATTTTAATATTTTTTCATGACTCCACATGATCATGAACCTAATAAAACATAAAAGAACAATAAAATAAAAAATAAAATTAGATAAATAAAAATTGAGTTGCCTCCCAATAAGTGCTTCTTTAATGTCAATAGCTTGACAGTGGGCTCTCATGGAGCCTCACAGGTGATCAAGTCAATGTTGTATAGTCCCAACACCAAACTTAGAGTTTGGTTGTGGGGATTCAACACCAAACTTAGAGTTTGGTTGTGGCCTCCCAACACCAGACTTAGAGTTTGATTGTGGGTGCTCTGTTTGACTCTGTACTGAGAGAAGCTCTGCATGCTTACTCTCCCTTATTACAAAAGGATAGCCGTGTGCCTTAAACACAAGGTAGTCCCCATTCAATTGAAGGACTAATTCTCCTCTGTTAACATCTATCAAAGCTTCTACTGTGGCTAGAAAAGGTCTTCCAAGGATGATGCATTCATCCTCCTCCTTCCTAGTGTCTAAGATTATGAAATCAGCAGGAATGTAAAGGCCTTTAACCTTTACCAACACGTCCTCTACTAATCCATAAGCTTGTCTTACTGACTTGTCTGCCAATTGTAATGAGAATAAGGCAGGCTGTACCTCAATGATCCCCAGCTTCTCCATTACAGAGAGTGGCATAAGATTTATGCCTGACCCTAGGTCACACAGTACTTTTTCAAAGGTCATGGTGCCTATGGTACAGGGTATTAATAATTTCCCAGGATCTTGTTTCTTTTGAGGTAAAGTTTGTTGAACCCATGTATCAAGTTCACTAATGAGCAAGGAAGGTTCACCTTCCCAAGTCTCATTACCAAATAACTTGGCATTCAGCTTCATGATGGCTCCTAGATATTGAGCAACTTGCTCTCCAGTTACATCTTCATCCTCTTCAGAGGAAGAATAATCTTCAGAGCTCATGAATGGCAGAAGGAGATTTAATGGAATCTTTATAGTCTCTATATGAGCCTCAAATTCCTTTGGATCCTCAATAGGGAACTCCTTCCTGCTTGAGAGATGTCCCATAAGATCCTCCTTATTGGGATTCGCGTCCTCTCCCTCCTCCTTGCATTTGGCCATATTGATTATATCAATGGCCTTGCACTCTCTTTTTGGATTTTCTTCAGTATTGCTTGGGAGAGTACTAGGAGGGGTTTCAGTGATTTTCTTACTCAGCTGGCCCACTTGTGCCTCCAAATTTCTGATGGAGGACCTTGTTTCATTCATGAAACTTAAAGTGGCCTTAGACAGATCAGAGACTAAATTTGCTAAGTTAGAGGTATTATGTTCATAATTCTCTATCTGTTGCTGAGAAGATGATGGATAAGGCTTGATATTGTTGAGCCTATTTCTTCCACCATTATTAAAGCCTTGTTGAGGCTTTTGTTGATCCTTCCATGAGAAATTTGGATGATTTCTCCATGATGAATTATAGGTGTTCCCATAATGTTCACCCATATAATTTACCTCTGCCATTGCAGGGTTTTCAGGATCATAAGCTTCTTCTTCAGAAGATGCCTCTTTAGTGTTGTTGGATGCATTTTGCCATCCATTCAGACTTTGAGAAATCATGTTGACTTGATGAGTCAACATTTTGTTCTGAGCCAATATGGCATTCAGAGCATCAATTTCAAGAACTCCCTTCCTTTGAGGCGTCCCATTATTCACGGAATTCCTCTTAGAAGTGTACATGAACTGGTTATTTGCAACTATGTCAATAAGTTCTTGAGCTTCTGCAGGCGTTTTCTTTAGGTGAATGGATCCACCTGCAGAATGGTCCAATGACATCTTAGAGAACTCAGATAGACCATAATAGAATATATCTATCATGGTCCATTCTGAAAACATGTCAGAAGGACATCTTTTGGTCATCTGCTTGTATCTTTCCCAAGCTTCATAGAGGGATTCACCATCTTTTTGTTTGAAGGTTTGAACATCCACTCTAAGCTTGCTCAGCTTTTGAGGAGGAAAGAACTTAGCCAAGAAGGCCATGACCAGCTTATCCCAGGAGTCCAGGCTATCTTTAGGTTGAGAGTCCAACCATGCTCTAGCTCTGTCTCTTACAACAAAAGGGAAAAGCATGAGCCTGTAGACTTCAGGATCTACTCCATTAGTCTTAATAGTCTCACAGATCTGCAAGAACTCAGTTAAGAACTGGTAAGGATCTTCTGATGGATGTCCATGAAACTTGCAGTTCTGTTGCATTAGAGCAACTAATTGAGGTTTCAGCTCAAAATTGTTTGCTCCTATGGCCGGAATTGAGATGCTTCTTCCATCAAACTTGGAAGTAGGTGTAGTGTAATCACCAAGCATCCTCCTTGCATTATTGTTGTTGGATTCGGCTTCCATCTCCTTTTCTTGTTCGAAAATTTCAGCAAAGTTGTCTCTGGATTGTTGTAATTTAGCTTCTCTTAGTTTCCTCTTCAGAGTCCTTTCAGGTTCTGGATCAGCTTCAACAAGAATGCCTTTTTCCTTGTTCCTGCTCATATGAAAAAGAAGAGAACAGGAAAAGAAGAGAAGAGGAATCCTCTATGTTACAATAAAGAGGTTCCTTATTGTTAGTAGAAGAAGAACGGGAATAAAGAAAGGAAAATCCAAACAGAAGGGTGAGGATAGAGGCAGTGATTTGAGATGAAGAGAAGTGTTAGTAAATGAATGAATAAATAGAATAAGATGAGAGAGGGAGAAATTTTTGAAATTAAATTTTGAAAAGGAGTTAAATGATTTTGGAAAATTAAAGATGAGATAGAATTAAAATTAAAATTTAAAACAATTAGTTAATTAAAAAGAATTTTTGAAAAAGGGATGAGATATTTTCGAAAAGTAGAGAGGGAAAAGTAGTTAGGTGGTTTTGAAAAAGATAAGAAACAAACAAAAAGTCAAATAGTTAGTTGAAAAAGATTTGAAAATCAAATTTGAAAAGATAAGAAGATAAGAAGTTAGAAAAGATATTTTAAAATCAAATTTTTGAAAAAGATAAAATTTTGAAAAAGATATGATATAAAAGATAAGATAAGATAGATTTAATTTTTAAAATTAAAATTAATTACTTGACTAACAAGAAACTAAAAGATAAGATTCTTGAATTTAAAGATTGAACCTTTCTTAACAAGAAAGTAACAAACTTCAAATTTTTGAACCAATCACATTAATTGTTAGCATATTTTTCGAAAAGAAAGATAAAATTAAGAAAAAGATTTTTGAAAAAAAATATTTTAAAGAATTTTCGAAAAATAGTAAAGAAAATGAAAAAGATATGATTTTTGAAAAAGATTTTGAAAAGATAAGATTTTTAAAATTGAAAATTTGACTTGACTTGTAAGAAATAACTAATTTTAAAATTTTTTGACTAAGTCAACTCAAATTTTCGAAAATTATGAGAAAATTAAGAAAAATATATTTTTTTATTTTTGAATTTTTTTTATGATGAGAGAGAAAAACACAAAAATGACCTAAAACATGAAAATTTTGGATCAAAACACATGATGCATGCAAGAACACTATGAATGTCAAGATGACCACCAAGAACACATTGAAGATCATGATGAACATCAAGAACATATTTTTGAAAAATTTTTGATGCAAAGAAAGCATGCAAGACACCAAACTTAGAAATCTTTAATGCATGGACACTATGAATGCAAAAAATGCACATGAAAAAAACAAAAAACACAAAACAAGAAAACATCAAGATCAAACAAGAGGATTTACCAAGAACAACTTGAAGATCATGAAGAACACTATGAATGCATAAATTTTTTCGAAAAATGCAAGAAAAATTTTAAAGCATGCAATTGACACCAAACTTAAAAATTGACACTAGACTCAAACAAGAATCACAAAATATTTTTTATTTTTATGATTTTATTATTTTTTTGTATTTTTATTATTTTTTTTCGAAAATATTCTTTAGAAAAACGAAAATAAAGAAAATTTTTGAAAACTTTTTTTTTGAAAAGAAAATAAAAAGAAAATTACCTAATCTGAGCAACAAGATGAACCGTCAGTTGTCCATACTCGAACAATCCCCGGCAACGGCGCCAAAAACTTGGTAGACGAAATTGTGATCATCAACAATGGCTCCAAAGACTTGGTGCTCTCAAACATAAATCACACTTTGTCACAACTCCGCACAACTAACCAGCAAGTGTACTGGGTCGTCCAAGTAATACCTTACGTGAGTAAGGGTCAATCCCACAGAGATTGTTGGTATGAAGCAAGCTGTGATCATCTTGTAAATCCCAGTCAGGCGGATTTAACTAATTTAAGAGATTATTGGTTTTTCAAATAATAATAAATTAAATAGAAAATAAAGATAGAGTTACTCATGTAATTCAATGATGGGAATTTCAGATAAGTGTTTGGAGGTACTGTGTTCCTTCCGAATCTCTGCTTTCCTACTGCTTTTATCCAATCTTTGTCACTCCTTTCTATGGCAAGCTGTATGTAGGGCATCACCGTTGTCAATGGCTACATCCCATCTTCTCAGTGAAAATGGTCCAAATGCTCTGTCACAGCACGGCTAATCATCTGTCGGTTCTCGATCATGTTGGAATAGAGTCCTTTGATTCTTTTGCATTTGTCATCACGCCCAGCAATCGCGAGTTTGAAGCTCGTCACAGTCATTCAATTCTGGAATCCTACTCGGAATACCACAAACAAGGTTAGACTTTCCGGATTCCCATGAATGCCGCCATCAATTCTAGCTTATACTACGAAGATTCTGATTAAGGAATCCAAGAGATATGCGCCTGGTCTAAGGTAGAACGGAAGTGGTTGTCAGTCACGTGTTCATAGGTGAGAATGATGATGAGTGTTACAGATCATCACATTCATCATGTTGAAGTGCAACGAATATCTTAGAATAGGAATAAGTCGAATTGAATAGAAAATAGTAGTACTTGCATTGAAACTTGAGGTACAGCAGAGCTCCACACCCTTAATCTATGGTGTGTAGAAACTCCACCGTTAAAAATACATAAGTGATGAAGGTCCAGGAGTGGCTGAATGGCCAGCCCCCAAAACGTGATCACAGGATCAAAAATACAATCCAGAATCGCTAATACACTAGTAAAAAGTTCTATTTATACTAAACTAGCTACTAGGGTTTACAAGAGTAAGTAATTGATGTATAAATCCACTTCCGGGGCCCACTTGGTGTATGTTTGGGCTGAGCTTGATCTATTCACGAGCTGAGGCTTCTCTTGGGGTTGAACGCCAAGTTGTAACGTGTTTTGGGCGTTCAACTGTGGTTCATGACGTGTTTCTGGCGTTTGACTCCAGAATGCAGCATGGAACTGGTGTTGAGCGCCAGTTTACATTGTCAAATCTCGAATAAAGTATGAACTATTATGTATTTTTGGAAAGCTCTGGATGTCTAATTTCCAACTCCGTTGAGAGCGCGCCATTTGGAGTTCTGTAGCTCTAGAAAACCCATTTTGAGTGCAGGGAGGTCAGATTCCAACAACATCAGCAGTCCTTTGTCAGCCTCTTATCAGAGTTTTGCTCAGGTCCCTCAATTTCAGCCAGAAAATACCTGAAATCACAAAAAACACACAAACTCATAGTAAAGTCCAGAAATGTGAATTTAGCATAAAAACTAATGAAAATATCCCTAAAAGTAACTAGATCATACTAAAAACTACTTAAAAACAATGCCAAAAATCGTATAAATTATCCGCTCATCATAGATCTACAAAAGAGAGTTCATAAACTACAACTAACAACACAAAGGAATTACAAGCGAAAAAGAATTCTACAACTACAAGAGAACAATTAAGGAAGAAAAAGGAAAATTAAGAGAGAAGAAGAGGAAGTAGATGTAGATCTAAACCTAATCCTAATTCTAGAGAGAAGAGAGAGCTTCTCTCTCTAAACTAACTAATCCTAATCCTAATGTGTGTTAAATGATGGAATCTCCCTTTGCTCTTTAATCCTTGGCCCTTTTAAAGCACTTTGGCGCCAAAGTTGGTTGCCAACTGGGCCCCACAGCCTCTCAGAATTTGTTGGGCGCGTTTTCACTTAAAAATCATGTGCTAGCATCCACACGTATGCGTACAGTGCGCGTGCGCGTCCCTTGAGTTCTCGCGATCCACGTGTGTGCGTCCAGTGCACGTGCGCGTGGATAGATGCACCCAAATCTTTGGCCTTTTCCATGTGTTCTCCACTTTTCATGCTTTCTGCTTCACTCCTTTGATCCATTCCTAGCCTTTTCAACCTGAAATCACTAAGACACACATCAAGGCATCTAGTGGAATCAAAGGTGAATAAAGATTATCAAATTAAAGATCTAAAAGCATGTTTTCACACTTTGGCACAAATTAAGGGAGAATCACAAAACCATGCTATTTCCTTGGATAAATGTGGGTGAAAGGTCATAAAGTCCCCTAAATGAAGCACAAGATAAACCCTAAAAATGGGGTTTATCAACCTCCCCATACTTAAACCAAGCATGTCCTCATGCTTAAACCAAGAGAGAACAAAGGATATCAACACTTATTCAATGTGAATAAACTATATGCATACTAAACTATATGCGACTATTTACATGAATGCAAGTACTTGGTCAAAATAATTCAATTCCCAAGAGAACATGTATGAGCTTAAGGGCTAAAGCGATAGCAATCAAATCAAATTCACAATTGAATTGAGTTATTAAATATTTTTACAAACTTGCATGAAAAGTAATGATGATAGGTGGAGGCATGTAATTGAGCATCGAACCCTCACCGGAAGTGTTTGCGCTCTATTTGCTCGGTGTTTGGTGTTGATTCACTCAATTCTCCCCTAATCATGCTCTCCAAGATTTGTTTTTCTTTTAACAATCGACATTTATTTCATGCATGCATACGAATATCATGAGGTCTTTTCTTTAGGTTGTAATGGGGTTAGGGTCAAGGTAGGATGCATATTTGGTCAAGTGGACTTGAGATTTGAATCTTTGATTAACCTAGACTTGTCCGCCTAACCTATGACAACCTATACAATTAAGTTCTAACCTAGCTACCTATTCCTCACTTTTTCACATACTCATGCATTTCCTTTTTCATTTCACAACACATATGCATTGATTCTTTTTGGACTTTACTTTGGGGCATTTTATCCCCTTTTTATTCTTTCCTTTTTTTTCTTTTTCTTCTCTTTTTCAATTTTTTTCTTTCTTTTTCTATATTTTCTTTCTTTTTATTTTTCTTTTGTCTTTCTCTTTTTTTCTTTTTCTTTTTGGTGTACTTATATACAAGAACATCAATGCATAAAGGTCTAACATTTGATTAATACATGAGTATGTACCCAATTCCCAATATTTATAACAAAAACAAAAACACACCCTTTTTACTCAACCAATGTCCCAAGTTTCCTACACTTGAATGATACTCACACACTAGCTTAAGCTAATCAAAGATCCAAATTGAGGACATTTATTGTTTTTCACTTTTAGGCTTGTAATGTGCTAAATTAAGAACAAGTTGGTTAATCGTAGGCTCAAAGTTGGCTAACAATGGAGGATAAGAGGTAAGGCTATTTGGGTAAGTGAGCTAAATGAAACAATGGCCTCAATCATATAAGTGCATGAATACACAAAATAATTGACATAAAGAATCAAACAAATCAAAGATTACAATCATAGGAAGAGAATAATGCACACAAGAAGGGAAAATAAGTGGTTATAAGATGTAACCACACCATTAGGCTCAAAATTCACTAGGTTGTGTATTCTTAGCTCAAAAATCTTGTTCCATTAAATATATAAGTCAAGCAAGTTCTATGAAATGTTTTCACTCAAATCAATTGAAGTGCCCTATGGATAAAAATCTTGAAAAGTCTAATTATTTTGACTAAGCTTATTATGTCAACTAAAATCCTAAAAACCTAAAATGGAATGCAAAAGTGTTGAGATTAGAAATTTGTCACCCAAGAACGCCGAACGGTCGGACGACCTCCCCACACTTAAAAGTTTGCACCGTCCTCGGTGCATGCTAAAATGAACAATGGGGTACGGCGACTCTCCGAGTTGCTACCTTCAAATGGTAGGTCAACTGGTTGCTACATGTTCTTTCTTCCGCTTCCTTTGTTGCTTATGGTGTATCATATCATGAAAAACAAAAATTAACACCATAAGATAAGAAAATACAAAAGCAAGGGAGCATACATTGTTAGAATGAGGTGAATCACTAGAATGAGGTGAGTGATTAAGTTGTGACATTCATAAAAGTAAGTGTGCATTCTAAGTTGCGCGCGGTTTAGAGCACGCACACTAACATAGAAAGCTCGGTCACTGTAACAACCCTAATTTTTGAAAATCAAATAATTAGATATTTGTGATTTATTGATAATTTTATTTTAAGAAAATTATTTTGCTAAAGGTAATTAAATAAAGTTTCATGATAATTGAAGTTTAAATTAATTAAAAATTTTATATAATCTTTATTAGATATTTGGTATAATTGAACTTATAATTTTGATAATTTAAAAATAAGAAGAATTGTATAATTTAATTTAAATAAATTCTATTTTGAATGAATTATGTTATTAATTTGAACTCTTAAAAATTATTTTATTAAAAAGATTAGATTGATATTTATAAATACTTTAAATTTAAGTCAATTAATATTTGTGTACAATTTTTATTATAATTAGTTATTTTATAAATTGAAATTAAAGTTTCGTAGAAGAAAAATAAAGAAAAGTTATATCCTTTAATTTGAATAATTAAAATTGAGTTTAAACTATATTTTATAAAAATGTGATTAATATATTTATTTTTTAATTTAAATTATAAATAATTGATTAAACTTAACAATATGATGATAAATAATATTCCTAAATATTTTTAGTAGAGTATATTTGATTTTAAAATTACTCTACTCTTCAGTTTTATTAAAATATCTATTCATACTTATCCTTATTCTTTTATAAAATCCTAATTTTTAACCCTAAATTGAATCAAAAACTCTAATTCCCAAATTTCAGAAACCCTAACCCTAATGTTTCCCTTTCCCTAGCCTCTGAAACACACAGCCTTCACCCCCTTTCTTCCTAAACACAATACACACACAAAACAGAGAAAGAAACACAGACATAGAGAGGAAGAAGAGAGAGCTCGGAATCGGAGGGGAAGGAGCCGCACTCTACGCCGTCCAATTCACCGCCACCGCCGCACCTTGCCTGCGCTGTCACCACCGTTCCATGGAGCCGCCGCCGTCATCTACGCGTTGCTGAGGGAAGCCCGAGACGGAAGATGAGGGAGGCGCGAGCCAAGGACCGCGATGAGGAGAAGCCATCGTCGTCAAGCCACACGTCGCCACCGCTGGAGGAGTTTTGCGCGTCGCCGTCATTCATTCGCGTTCTGCCGCCGCCGCTTCAAGGGTCTATCGTCACTGCTGATGTCGCCGAAAGGAGGAGAGCGACCACCACGAGGAGCTACCTCCGAGAAGAGGAGTTGTATTCCACGCTGCTGTCGCCATCGATCCACGACCACAACCGCGAGGGTTCCGTCGCCGTCATTCCAGTGCCATCATTTGTGCCCTTCGTCACCATCGCCGTGAGTAAAGTCTGCCTCTGGTACTAGTTGAAACGCCAAAGTTGCTGTTTTGATTCTGATGTAATTCGTCCTTGTCTCTACTCATTGTTGTCCTCTGTTCTGCCTCTGCTTGTGATTTTTGTAGTTACCGGAGTCTTTGTTGCCGTGGATACTGCCATTGGGGTCGCTGGGAACCAATGTTGGAGATGCCCTTAATGATTCTAATGCTGCTACATAGGTTCCGAGCTGCTGTGTTGTTGCCAGAGGAAGGGAACTCATAGGAAAAAGGTCACCGAGCCTGCTGTTTAGTTTGATTGTGTTGTTAATGCGACACTGAGGTAGGGGATTTATTTTTAAAGTTAAACGTTTTTAATTTAGAATGCCCACAAAGTTATTTGGATAAGTGCAAATGGTTAACAATGGTTAAGAATTTCTTAATTGACATGAATGACTTGAAATGCATTTGAGATTAGTTAGTTGTTCTGATTATTCTGAGCTGTGATTGAATTTAGATGCTGTTGTGAATAATGATTTAGTACAATTTATTAAATTGAAATATGCCGAGTTAATTATTGAAAAGTTGTCGTATGGATAATTGATGAATTGAGTTTGGATTGTTGCTGTGAATGTAATTGGTTTTGTTGTTATGAGAAACTAATTGATAGAAATAAGCTTGGTTTGAGGTTGAGAAATTTGGATTAAGTTTGATGATGTCGTAGTGTTTCAATTGGTGTATTGAATTCAGGTTATGGTTGTGAATGTTTTTGGGCTTTGTTGTGAGTGTTTGAAGCTGTAATTGATATTGGTTTTTCTGATTTTGATGGAATTGTTGAAAAGTTCTGACTCTATACTGAATTAGTTGAGTTGTGTGGCTGAAATTACGATTGGAATGATTGAGATTTTTTATTGGAACTTTGGTTGAATTCGTTGATTTTGTGAAATTGAATTATAAATTGTTTGATGAGAGATTATTATGATTTCTGTATTTTGATGGATCAAATTGAAATTGTTGCTGTTAAGTTGGTTTACTCTAATGGATTTAGTTAGTGATTAATTGAAGTTGGGCTTAAGGAATAATTGGAAGACTGAATCTTGAAATGTTGAACTAATTGCTGAAAATCTGATTTTTGAAATTAAAAGATGACTTTGGAAGTAAATCTGTTATTCAACGATAATCTAAATGATATGAGAGTAAAGGCCAAGTAAACTATAATAAAAGTTGTTGTTGGGATTGAATTTTGAGAAGTTTGAATTAACTATAGAACTAGTTATGATTTTTCAAAATGTAAAACTTAATTTTCTGCATTACTTTTAAATGAAGCCGGAGACTTTGAAAATCTATAACTAATTCTGTGATGATCGGAAATGCGTGGGACCAAGTCTGGATTAAGCTTGGGAATATGGGAAGCTGGACTGGTGAATTTGAGACTTTTTCATTAAGTTTATGATTTATGGTGAATTTTTGAATTATGAATGTCAAATCTGGTTTTCTGCAGAACGCTTAACACAGCAGCAACTTGTTTCCTCTATTAGAAATTATCTAGTTTGAATTTTGAAATGGAACCAATTTTAAATGAAACTCTGGTCCTAGTACTTTAATTTCATAAAAATTAATAATTGTTAGAGTTGTGGTTTTAAAGATATGGATTCTTTAAAGTAAGATGTATTATGCAGTAAAAATCAGGTTTTGTTTTCTAAGTCAGTAAATTTGAGACTTTATAATTTTTAATTCTGGAATGATATTGAGATGCAACCAATTGGAGGTGAAAGTTGAGTATGTTTAGTATATATGATTTAAATTGCAGGGTTTTCCATGTTTTAATAAGTGAGTTATGGGACTTGGAAGAGGTTGTGTTCAATGATTTGTAAAACAGACTTCAGCAGAAAATTACCTAACTTCCAAGCTATGTAACTCCTTCATTAAAAATGGAATGACCCTGGAACCAATTGAGAAAGAAATTTGCATAAGTTATGTTTAATCACATTAATTTTGAAGGTGGTTGGATTTAAATTGGATTTTATATGAAATTTCGAATGTTGTACGCTGCTGCTGTCTTCTGGTTTTAAGGTACTACAGAGCAGTCACGGTTTTGCTTATATTCCTGAAGCTAGAGCCAGCGAAAAATTGTGAGTTTTTGTTTAATAGAAAGCGTAATTCGAGACGGTTGCATGGACACAAGGTTTGATTCCGAATTCGTTTGATATTTTAAAAATAAAACTGAAATTAGACTGCCGATGTTGTTTTGGTGATTACTTGGATATGGAATTTGAGAAATAGATTTTCTATACTATTATCAAATGTTTTTGAGAATATATTGTTGTGACAATTGTTGAGAAAGGTTTGATGAGATATTGAGAAAGAGGGAACTGTAAGGGGTGGTTAAGTCTGAGTTTTAGGGGAGGTGTTGTCAAAATTTTATAAAAATCTGAGGTTTTATTCGAAAAGTCATTTTAAAAGATTTGAACTTGAAAAATTATATTATTTGTGTTTTATCTAAATAAGAGAAGAATTATACTATTTTGAATTTGGAAATATCAAGGAAAGGTTTATGTTTCAAGTTTGAATTATTTAAGAAAGGAATTATGTTTTGAATTCAATTTAATATGAAAAGAGTTATGCTTTGGGCTTGAAATAAATGATTACTTTTCAGGAGTTTGGTGAATTTTATAATATTTGAATCCGAATGATAAAGAGAAATGGTTTGAGCTAAGATATTGTAAAAATGAAAGATGTAAAGCTTGTATAGTATGATTGAACAGAAAAAGAAAGAGGTACTGCATAAGAATGTGAAAGTGATGGTGAATAATGAGAATGATAATAAATGATGGTAATGAGAATGTTTATGTGATGATCTGCTGCGTGAAGGCAGTCAGATAGATAGTGGTGCGACCACTGAGAACGCTTTCCTACGGTACAGATCCATATTTTAATTCTGTAAGGCAGAGAGGTTATTTTCTGTTACAGAAGTACTGTGACCACCTGTTCCATTTCTGTAGTGGCAGAGGGGTTATTTCCTGTATACAGAAGGTGTGTTAGCATACATCCCTGCAGTGGTAGATGTGTTATTTCCTGCGTGTAGTGGACCCTGTGGTGGCAGAGGGGTTATTTCCTGTACACAGGGATATAGCCAACAAGGAAGCCTTACCTGGTCAAAGGACTCTGGGTAATGTCGGAAGCGGGTATATAACCGACAAATGAGCTCATTACCTGCACTAAGGCTAGACATGCATCATCCTTGTTTGTGCATTTGCATTTGATTGGGTTTGCTCGTTGTACTTCCCTGTGATTGTGCTGTTTGTCTTGTTGTGGCTTGTTTGTATGTTGAATTGAATCTCTTATTAGTGCTATTAGTTGATGAATATATGAAGGTGATTAAGAATTGACATTTTGATTGAGAATTAATTATGTGACTGATAGATGGTTAATGTGACTAGTTTCATATTTAGAATTTGTTGAGATTAGAGATTTTGAAGGAGGTAATTAATTAGCTAAAGTAAAACCAAAAGTATTTCCAAAAAGATTTGATAAAAATAGAGTTTCCTTGAGTATGTTAATTATTTGCATATTAATCATTACTTTTACGGCATTCCCATTTCCTATTGAGAACATGTGGTTTGTTCTAACTCCAAAATCTTCCACCCTTTCAGTGACACAGGTTCGAAGACTCAATTTGAAGCTGCGGGAGACTATAGAACTTATTTATGAGTTAAGTTTATGACTTGAGTTTCTTTCATAGAATTCTCTCACCTTTGAAGCTTTAGTTTTTATTTTATGCAGACGGATAGGAGTTGTACCTGAATTTTATTTAAATTCTTTTGTATAATATTTTTATTATTAATAATTATGTGATTATTATTACTGGGTGATGTTTGCTATATGATTTTAATTAATAAAAACAAAATTTTTTCTGGAATTTCCTACAAAACTAAATCGTGATATCGAACTAAAGACCCAATAGTAAATAGTTAATAAAGGAAAGCAGGTTGGTAATGCCTTACCTTCGGTACGATCATGACGTTCTGCAAGTTGGGTCGTTACAGTCATAATGCACAAAAAAAGAACATGCAGCTCACTCATCCTAATGTGCTTGAAGTATTTTAAACTTGTAGTTTAAGACAACTAAATAAGCGATAAAGAAGTAAGAAAGCATTCAAGCAATATATGTGGATGCATATGATCAAGAAGCCCAATGCATTAAGGTAAATGCACAACATCCACTATTAATAAATTGCCTAATCAAAGAAAAAGGTTCGAATCACATGGTGGCTAAATCATGCAATTCAAAAAGACTTAGAAAGATTAAAGGCAATATCACCCACTTGGTATGCACAAAATTAGGCATGAAGAACTCAAAACTAAGTAATAAATTGTGACCTCACTAATGAATCCAACAAATATTATGAACATAATGATGTTGAGATAACATTCCTTTTAATACTCCACAGCGATTAATGGTAAACAATATCAACAATCCAACACTTATAATGAAAAAGAGAAAATTGAAATAAAAACTAAACTAAAACTAACTAATCAACTAACTAAAATAAATGGTTATCAATGGTGTTTGGAAGTGTTGGATGGGGGTAGGAGAAGGGAGGGGAAAGGAGAAGGAAAGAAGTGGAAAGAAGAGGGGAAAAGAAGATATGTGGAATAAGGTGATCCACACGGACGCGCGCTGCACGCGTGCGCGTGGCCGGGGATGAAATCGGATCGACACGTACGCGCATGTCACGCGTACGCGTGAGTTGGTTTGTGCCAGAGGCACAATGTTCGCGCGATGCAGGGCCAATTCTCGGGTCAATGTATGGAGGGGTGAAACTTCCGCATCCATGCGTACGCGTCATGTACGTGTGCACGTGGATGGGCGAAAATGCTTGGGGCACGCGTACGCGTGCATGGCGCGTACGCGTGGGTTGGTGCGCTGTTTTTTCAAAATTTGTCTATGTTTTTGCACCAAACCAAGCATTCCAAACCTTCAAACAGCTACCAAAACACCATAAAACCTTATTTAACATATTAAACTACCAACGAAACTCGACCAACTAAACCGAACATGGAATTAAACTAATTTTGCCAATATTTACAAAAGAGAAAATGAAAAGATTTTACCATGGTGGGGTGTCTCCCACCTAGCACTTTTGTTTATTGTCCTTAAGTTGGACTTATGGGGAGCTCATCTCAAGGTGGCTTGTGCTTAAATTCATCTTGGAACATCCACCAATGCTTGAGTCTCCAATAAGCTCCATTCTTCAAAATTACTATCTTCAAGCCTTGATGGAGTTCTCCACAAACCATAGGCTCCCAAAGTTGATCCTTATGTATTCCCGGATCCCATATATCTTAGTTTAGTCATAGTTTATATCTATTGCATTTTGCATCTTTTGCATGATATATAGCTTATAGATAGAAGTTGTGATTGGATGATGTAAATAGTATAGCACCTAGTTCAATTTTGTCCTAATTGTTCATGTTAATTTTTGCTTGTTGAAAATTAGGAGAGAACTAGGAAAAATTTTGAAAATTGCATCCATCACATACATACATACATATAGGAAATAATTTTCGTGAAAAACAACAATGATTTCCAAGAATTTTGTCTCAAGGGCGTTCTATTGAATTGATTTGGAGAAAAAATTGTTTTTAAAACTTTCTTGAATGATTTTATGGAACATAGAAGAGAGAAAGAACAAAATACCTTGTGAGTTCTTGAGCTTGAATGAGTGGTTACACATTATAACTACAAATTTTGTTCATTGTGTGCTATGCTCATTCTATGATTGTAATCTTGGTTTTGCTCAATTCTTTATTTCCAATATTTGATGTTGTGATTGCATTTAGCATGATTGAGCCCATCTTTGAATTAAACTCAATCACCCATATGGACCTACCCTTGCATCTACCTTTGTTAACCCCTTTTGAGTCTCTTAATCCCCTTTGTTCTAATTGTTAGCACATTACAACCTTAAGTGAAAAAACCATGAATCACCTTGAATTGCATCTTTGATTAGGTTAAGTTGAAGGTGTATGTTTCATTTAAGTGTGGGGGAAGTTATGGAAAACATTGGTAGTGAATAAAAAAAATTATTTTGGGTATTTTATTGAAAATTTTGGAAAATGGGGGTACATTCATGTATCAATTTACTTTAACCATATGCATTTGTCATAGAAAAAAAAGAAAAAGAAAAAAATATATGTAATAAGATGGGACAAAAGTCATCCCAAAGAAAAGAAAAAAAATGAATAAGAAATGCATATGTGGACTTGTATAAAAAGATGCATGAATGTGTATAAAATGTGTGATTATGGTAAGTTAGGTTGCATATTTTGTTAGTTGGTTGATATTGGTTGAGTTGGATGATGAGTGGATAATTTATACGCTTTTTGGCATTGTTTTTAGATAGTTTTTAGTAAGTTTGAGCTACTTTTAGGGATGTTTTCATTAGTTTTTATGTTAAATTCACATTTCTGGACTTTACTATGAGTTTGTGTGTTTTTCTGTGATTTCAGGTAAATTCTGACTGAAATTGAGGGATTTGAGCAAAACTCTGAAGAAGGCTGACAAAAGGACTGCTGATGCTGTTGGAATCTGACCTCCCTGCACTCGAAATGGATTTTCTGGAGCTACAGAACTCCAATTGGCGCGCTCTCAACGGCGTTGGAAGGTAGACATCCAGGGCTTTCCAGCAATATATAATAGTCCATACTTTATTCGAAGAATGACGACGTAACTTGGCGTTGAACGCCAAGTACAAGCTGCTGTCTGGAGTTAAACGCCAGAAAAACGTCATTATCCGGAGTTGAACGCCCAAAACACGTCATAACTCAGAGTTCAACTCCAAGAGATGCCTCAGCTCGTGAATTAATCAAGCTCAGCCCAAGCATACACCAAGTGGGCCCCGGAAGTGGATTTATGCATCGATTACTTACTCATGTAAACCCTAGTAGCTAGTCTAGTATATATAGGACATTTATCTATTGTATTAGACATCTTTGGTCTCAGTTTTGTTTTATTCTTCATCTTAGGAGATCATTGATCACGTTAGGGGGGCTGGCCATTCGGCCATGCCTGAACCCTTTGCTTATGTATTTTCAACGGTGGAGTTTCTGCACACCATAGATTAAGGGTGTGGAGCTCTGCTGTACCTCAAGTATTAATGAAGTTCTATTTTCTTTTATTCAAATCTCTCTTATTCTTATTCCAAGATATTCATTCGTACCCAAGAACATGATGAATGTTATGAGTTAGATTACCCTCATTATCATTCTCACTTATGAACGTGCGTGATTGACAACCACTTCCGTTCTACATGAAACAGAGCTTGAATGCGTATCTTTGAGATTCCCCAACAGAATCTTCGTGGTATAAGCTAGATAGATGGCGGCATTTATGAGGATCCGGAAAGTCTCACCTTGTCTGTGGTATTCCGAGTAGGATCCTGGGAATCCGGAAAGTCTAACCTTGTCTGTGGTATTCCGAGTAGGATTCCGGTAATGAATGACTGTGACGTGCTTCAAACTTGTAACCTGCTGGGCGTTAGTGACAGACGCAAAAGAATCAATGGATTCTATTCCAGTAGGAGCGGAAACCAACCGGTGATTAGCCGTACTGTGACAGAGTGCGTGAGCATTAGTTTTCACTGCGAGGATGGGATGTAGCCATCAGCCATGGGTGATGCCTCCAGACGATTAGCCGTGCGACTGACAACCGCATAGGATCATTTTCCCGAGAGGATGAAAGTAGCCACAGTTGATGGTGAACCCCTATACAAAGCTTGCCATGGAAAGGAGTAAGAAGGATTGAGTAGAAGCAGTAGGAGAGCAGGCGTCCTTGGGGCTCTACAGCATCTCCATCCGCTTATCTGAAATTCCCACCAATGAATCTGCATAAGTATTCTATCCCTTTTATTATTCCTTTTTATTATTTATTCCAATAATCACAATTACCCTTTAATCTGCCTAACTGAGATTTACAAGGTGACCATAGCTTGCTTCATACCAACAATCTCTGTGGGATCGACCCTTACTCACGTAAGGTTTATTACTTGGACGACCCAGTACACTTGCTGGTTAGTTGAACGGAGTTGTGAATTTAACCAAGAGACACAATAGTTTTTGTGTATATGCCAAAGAGCCAATATCAATTATCACAATTTCGTCCACCAAGTTTTTGGCGCCGTTGCCGGGGATTGTTCGAGTATGGACAACTGACGGTTCATCTTGTTGCTCAGATTAGGTAATTTTCTTTCCAAAAATCTTTTTCAAAAATTTTTCTTTTTATTTTTCGTTTTTCCAAACTATATTTTCGAAAAAAATTAATAAAAATACAAAAAAATTTAGAAAATCATAAAAATAAAAAATATTTTGTGTTCTTGTTTGAGTCTTGTGTTAATTTTTAAGTTTGGTGTCAATTGCATATTTTAAAAATTTTTTCTTGGATTTTTCGAAAATCCCATGCATTCATAGTGTTCTTCATGATCTTCAAGTTGTTCTTGACAAGTCTTCTTGTTTGATCATGATGATTTCTTGTTTGGTGTTATTTGTTGTTTTTCATGTGCATTTTTGCATTCATATTTTCCATGCATTAAAAATTTCTAAGTTTGGTGTCTTGCATGTTTCCTTTGCATTAAAAATTTTTTAAAATAATGTTCTTGATGTTCATCATGATCTTCAAAGTGTTCTTGGTGTTCATCTTGACATTCATAGCATTCTTGCATGCATTCATTGTTTTGATCTAAAAATTTCATGCATTGAGTATTTTTGTTGTTTTTTTTCTCTCATAATCAAAATATTCAAAAATCAAAAAAATATCTTTTCCTTATTTTCCTCCAAATTTTCGAAATTTTGGGTTGACTTGGTCAAAAATTTTTAAAATTAGTTGTTTCTTACAAGTCAAGTCAAAATTTCAATTTTAAAAATCTTATCTTTTCAAAATCTTTTTCAAAAATCATATCTTTTTCATTTTTTATAATTTTCGAAAATTTCAAAAATCTTTTTCAAAATATTTTCAAAATCTTTTTCTTATCTTTATATCTAATTTTCGAAAATTAACTAACAAGTAATGTGATTGGTTCAAAAATTTGAAGTTTGTTACTTTCTTGTTAAGAAAGGTTCAATCTTTAAGTTTTAGAATCTTATCTTGTAGTTTCTTGTTAGTTAAGTAATTTTAAAAATTAAATCTTTTTCAAAATATCTTTTTCTTAAAAATCTTTTTATCTTTTTATCTTATCTTTTTCAAAAACTTTATCTTTTTCAAAATTTGATTTCAAAATATCTTATCTAACTTCTTATCTTCTTATCTTTTTCAAAATTTGATTTCAAATCTTTTTCAAATCAACTAACTAACTTTTTGTTTATATCTTATCTTTTTCAAAAACCAACTAACTACCTATCCCTCTCTAATTTTCGAAAATTCTCCCTCTCTTTTTTAAAAATTCTTTTTGTTTTAAAAATTTTAATTTTAATTATATTTTGTCTTTGATTTTCGAAAATTACTAACCTCTTTTTCAAAAATTATTTTCGAAATCTTCCTTCTCTTTTCTTCTTCTATTTAATTATTTAATTACTAACACTTCTCTTCACCTCTCTTCATCTAAGAATCCGAACTTCTTATATCCCTTGTATTTGGATTCTTCTACCCCTTTCTTCTTCTACTAACATAAAGGAATCTCTATACTGTGACATAGAGGATTCCTTTTTCTTTTCTTGTTTTCTTCTCTTTCATATGAGCAGGAACAGGAAAAAGGGCACTCTTGTTGAAGTTGATCCAGAACCTGAAAGGACTCTGAAGAGAAAATTAAGAGAAGCTAAATTACAACAATCCAGAAATAACCTTTTAGAAATTTTCGAACAAGAGAAGGAGATGGCAGCCGAAAATAATAATAATAATAATGCAAGGAGAATGCTTGGTGACTTCACAAAGCCAACATCCAAGTTTGATGGAAGAAGCATCTCCATTCCTGCCATTGGAGCCAATAACTTTGAGCTGAAGCCTCAACTAGTTGCTTTATAGCAACAAAACTGCAAGTTTTATGGACTTCCATCTGAAGATCCCTATCAGTTCTTAACTGAGTTCTTGCAGGTCTGTGATACTGTAAAGACGAATGGAGTTAATCCTGAAGTCTACAGACTCATGCTTTTCCCTTTTGCTGTAAGAGACAGAGCTAGAATATGGTTGGATTCACAACCTAAGGATAGCCTGGACTCATGGGATAAGCTGGTCACTGCCTTCTTGGATAAATTCTTTCCTCCTCAAAAGCTGAGCAAGCTGAGAGTGGATGTTCAAACCTTCAAACAAAAAGATGGTGAATCCCTCTATGAAGCTTGGGAAAGATACAAGCAGTTGACCAAAAGATGTCCATCTGACATGTTTTCAGAATGGACCCTATTAGATATATTCTATTATGGTCTCTCTGAATTTTCAAAAATGTCACTGGACCACTCTGCAGGTGGATCTATTCACCTGAAGAAAACGCCTGAAGAGGCTCAAGAACTCATTGACATGGTTGCAAACAACCAGTTCATGTATACTTCTGAGAGGAATTCCGTGAATAATGGGATACCTCAGAAGAAAGGAGTTCTTGAAATTGATGCTCTGAATGCCATATTGGCTCAGAACAAAATGTTGACTCAACAGGTCAACATGATCTCTCAAAATCTGAACGGATTGCAACATGCATCCAACAGTACTAGAGAGGCAGCTTCTGAAGAACCTTATGATCCTGAGAACCCTGCCATGGCAGAGGTTAATTACATGGGTGAACCATATGGAAACACCTATAACCCATCATGGAGAAATCATCCAAATTTCTCCTGGAAGGATCAACAAAAGCCTCAACAAGGCTTTAACAATGGTGGACGCAATAGGCTGAGCAATAGTAAGCCATATCCATCATCTTCTCAGCAACAGACAGAGAATTCAGAACAAAACACTTCTAATTTAGTCAATATTGTCTCTGATCTGCCAAAAGCCACTTTCATTTTCATGAATGAAACAAGATCCTCCATTAGAAATTTGGAGGCACAAGTGGGCCAGCTGAGTAAGAAAGTCATTGAAACTCCTCCTAGTATTCTTCCAAGTAATACAGAAGAGAATCCAAAAGGAGAGTGCAAGGCCATTGATTTAATCAAAGTGGCCGAATGCACTAAGGGGGAGGAGGACGAAAATCCTAGTGAGGAAGACCTCCTGGGACGTCCTTCAAGCAAGAAGGAGTTTCCTATTAAGGATCCAGAGGAATCTGAGGCTCATCTAGAGACCATAGAGATTCCACTAAATCTCCTTCTGCCATTCATGAGCTCTGAAGACTATTCATCCTCTGAAGAGAATGAAGATGTGACTGGAGAGCAAGTTGCTCAATACTTAGGAGCTATCATGAAGCTGAATGCCAAGCTGTTTGGTAATGAGACTTGGGAAAGTGAACCTCCCTTGCTCATTAGTGAACTAGATACTTGGATTCAGAGAACTCTACCTCAAAAGAGACAAGATCCTGGCAAGTTCTTAATACCTTGCACCATTGGCACCATGAGCTTTGAAAAAGCTCTATGTGATCTTGGGTCAGGAATAAATCTGATGCCACTCTCTGTAATGGAGAAGCTGGGAATCATTGAGGTACAACCTGCATTGTTCTCATTACAATTGGCAGATAAGTCAATGAGACAAGCTTATGGAATAGTAGAGGACGTGCTAGTAAAGGTTGAAGGCCTTTACATCCCTGCTGATTTCATAATCCTAGACACTAGGAAGGAAGATGATGAATGCATCATCCTAGGAAGACCTTTCCTAGCCACAGCAGGAGCTGTGATAGATGTCAACAGAGGTGAGTTAGTCCTTCAATTAAATGGGGACTACCTTGTGTTTAAGGCACATGGCCATCCCTCTATGACAAAAGAGAGTAAGCAGGAAGAGCTTCTCTCAGTTCAGAGTCAAGAAGAGCCCACACAGTCAAACTCTAAGTTTGGTGTTGTGAGGCCACAACCAAACTCTAAGTTTGGTGTTCAAACTCCATATCCAAACTCTAAGTTTGGTGTTGGCAACTATACAACATTGACCTGATCACCTTGTGGCTCCATGAGAGCCACTGTCAAGCTATTGACATTAAAGAAGCGCTTGTTGGGAGGCAACCCAATTTTATTTATCTAATTTTATTTTATTTTGTTTCTTTGTTATTTTTGTGTTTAATTAGGTACATGATCATGAGGAGTCACGAAAAAATCAAAAAAATTAAAAACAGAGTCAAAAACAGAAGAAAAAAATTTTTCACCCTGGAGGACGCACGGGCTGGCGTTCAACGCCCAGAAGGTGCATCTGGCCGGCGTTTAACGCCAGAGCAGAGCACCATTCTGGCGCTGAACGCCCAAAATAAGGAACAACCTGGCGTTAAACGCCAGGATGGTGCACAGAGAGGACAAACTGGCGCTGAACGCCAGGAATAAGCATGAAACTGGCGTTCAACGCCAGAAACATGCATCACATGGGCGTTGAACGCCCAGAACATGCACCAATGGGCGTTTGAACGCCAGAATGCTGCATGAAGGCATTTTTCATGCCTATATGGTGAAGGAATGGTATTTCTTTTCACCTCAGGATCTGTGGACCCCACAGGATCCCCACCTCAGGATCTGTGGACCCCACAGGATCCCCACCTACCATATTCCCACCTTCCCTCCTAATCCTATTTTTGTGATTTAAATTCCCCATGTCACAATTCCCAATCTTCTTCATCAATCACCTCAAATCCTCTTCCCAATCACCCCATTCACCATTCACATCAACCTCCTCTTTCCCACCCAACCCCACCCATATAGTCGAATCCATCTCCCCTCACTCACCTCCATCTTCTTCTTCTTCTCTTCTTTCTTTTCTTGCTCGAGGGCGAGCAATATTTTAAGTTTGGTGTGGTAAAAGCATAGCTTTTTGCTTTTCCATTACCATTAATGGCACCTAAGGCCAGAGAAACCTCAAAGGAAAGACAAAAGCTCCCACCTCTGAGTCTTGGGAGATGGAAAGACTTATATATAAGCTGGAATAGCTCAGTTGGTTAGAACATGTGGCTGCAAATCAAGAGATCCCTGAGATACCTCAGGGGATAAGTTGTCCTCCACACAAATATTGGAAGCAATTAAGGGTGGAACATCATGAGCACTCCATCATTCTCCAAGAAATAAGAGAAGATCAAAGAGCAATGAGGGAGGAGCAACAAAGGCAAGGAAGGGACATAGAAGAGTTGAAGAACATCATTGGTCCTTCAAGAAGAAGACGCCACTAAAGGTGGATTCATTCCTTGTTCTTTATTTCTTTCTGTTTTTCGGTTTTTAGTATGGTGTTTATCTATGTTTTGTGTCTTTATTTCATGATCATTAGTATGTAACCATGCCTTAAAACTATGAATAAAATCCATTTGTCCTTCACTTCTCTTAAATGAAAAATGTTTTAATTCAAAAGAACAAGAAGTACATGAATTTCGAATTTATCCTTGAATTTAATTTAATTATATTGATGTGGTGACAATACTTTTTGTTTTCTGAATGAATGCTTGAACAGTGCATATTTTTGATCTTGTTGTTTATGAGTGTTAAAATTGTTGGCTCTTGAAAGAATGATGAACAAAGAGAAATGTTATTGATGATCTGAAAAAAATGATGAAATTGATTCTTGAAGCAAGAAAAAGCAGTGAAAAAGGAAGCTTGCGAAAAAAAAAAGTGGCGAAAAAAAAAATAGAAAGAAAAAGAAAGAGCAGTAGAAAAAGCCAATAGCCCTTAAAACCAAAAGGCAAGGGTAAAAAGGATCCAAGGCTTTGAGCATCAATGAATAGGAGGGCCCAAGGAAATTAGATCCAGGCCTAAGCGGCTAAATCAAGCTGTCCCTATCCATGTGCTTGTGTCATGAAGGTCCAAGTGAAAAGCTTGAGACTAAGTGGTTAAAGTCATGATCCAAAAGAGTGTGCTTAAGAGCTCTGGACACCACTAACTAGGGACTCTAGCAAAGCTGAGTCACAATCTGAAAAGGTTCACCCAGTTATGTGTCTGTGGCATTGATGTATCCGGTGGTAATACTAGAAAACAAAGTGCTTAGGGCCACGGCCAAGACTCATAAGTAGCTGTGTTCAAGAATCAACATGCTTAACTAGGAAAGTCAATAACACTATCCGAAATTCTAAGTTCCTAGAGAAGCCAATCACTCTAAACTTCAAAAGAAAAAAGTGAGATGCCAAAACTGTTCAGAAGCAAAAAGCTACAAGTCCCGCTCATCTAATTAAATTAATATTCATTGATATTCTGGAATTTATAGTATATTCTCTTCTTTTATCCTATTTGATTTTCAGTTTCTTGGGGACAAGCAACAATTTAAGTTTGGTGTTGTGATGAGCGGATAATTTATACACATTTTGGCATTGTTTTTAGATAGTTTTTAGTAAGTTTGAGCTACTTTTAGGGATGTTTTCATTAGTTTTTATGTTAAATTCACATTTCTGGACTTTACTATGAGTTTGTGTATTTTTCTGTGATTTCAGGTAAATTCTGACTGAAATTGAGGGATTTGAGCAAAACTCTGAAGAAGGCTGACAAAAGGACTGCTGATGCTGTTGGAATCTGACCTCCCTGCACTCGAAATGGATTTTCTGGAGCTACAGAACTCCAATTGGCACGCTCTCAACGGCGTTGGAAGGTAGACATCCAGGGCTTTCCAGAAATATATAATAGTCCATACTTTATTCGAAGAATGACGACGTAACTTGGCGTTGAACGCCTAGTACAAGCTGCTGTCTGGAGTTAAACGCCAGAAAAACGTCATTATCCGGAGTTGAACGCCCAAAACACGTCATAACTCAGAGTTCAACTCCAAGAGATGCCTCAGCTCGTGAATTAATCAAGCTCAGCCCAAGCATACACCAAGTGGGCCCCGGAAGTGGATTTATGCATCGATTACTTACTCATGTAAACCCTAGTAGCTAGTCTAGTATATATAGGACATTTATCTATTGTATTAGACATCTTTGGTCTCAGTTTTGTTTTATTCTTCATCTTAGGAGATCATTGATCACGTTAGGGGGGCTGGCCATTCGGCCATGCCTGAACCCTTTGCTTATGTATTTTCAACGGTGGAGTTTCTGCACACCATAGATTAAGGGTGTGGAGCTCTGCTGTACCTCAAGTATTAATGAAGTTCTATTTTCTTTTATTCAAATCTCTCTTATTCTTATTCCAAGATATTCATTCGTACCCAAGAACATGATGAATGTTATGAGTTAGATTACCCTCATTATCATTCTCACTTATGAACGTGCGTGATTGACAACCACTTCCGTTCTACATGAAACAGAGCTTGAATGCGTATCTTTGAGATTCCCCAACAGAATCTTCGTGGTATAAGCTAGATAGATGGCGGCATTTATGAGGATCCGGAAAGTCTCACCTTGTTTGTGGTATTCCGAGTAGGATCCTGGGAATCCGGAAAGTCTAACCTTGTCTGTGGTATTCCGAGTAGGATTCCGGTAATGAATGACTGTGACGTGCTTCAAACTTGTAACCTGCTGGGCGTTAGTGACAGACGCAAAAGAATCAATGGATTCTATTCCAGTAGGAGCGGGAACCAACCGGTGATTAGCCGTACTGTGACAGAGTGCGTGAGCATTAGTTTTCACTGTGAGGATGGGATGTAGCCATCAGCCATGGGTGATGCCTCCAGACGATTAGCCGTGCGACTGACAACCGCATAGGATCATTTTCCCGAGAGGATGAAAGTAGCCACAGTTGATGGTGAACCCCTATACAAAGCTTGCCATGGAAAGGAGTAAGAAGGATTGAGTAGAAGCAGTAGGAGAGCAGGCGTCCTTGGGGCTCTACAGCATCTCCATCCGCTTATCTGAAATTCCCACCAATGAATCTGCATAAGTATTCTATCCCTTTTATTATTCCTTTTTATTATTTATTCCAATAATCACAATTACCCTTTAATCTGCCTAACTGAGATTTACAAGGTGACCATAGCTTGCTTCATACCAACAATCTCTGTGGGATCGACCCTTACTCACGTAAGGTTTATTACTTGGACGACCCAGTACACTTGCTGGTTAGTTGAACGGAGTTGTGAATTTAACCAAGAGACACAATAGTTTTTGTGTATATGCCAAAGAGCCAATATCAATGATCACAATTTCGTCCACCATTGGACACTTGAGCTAATCAAAGATCCAATTTCTTAGTCCACTTAGCCATATTTATCCTACCTTATCCCTAACCCCATTACAACCCTCTAAAGACCTCATGATACTTGCACTCAAGCATCACATATTTGTCGATTGTTAGAGTGTATATACACCTAGTAAGGGTTCGATCACTCAACTCTATGTTTCCATACTTCTTATCATGTATTCTTGTAAGTTGCTTCCTTTTGATGAGTAAATTAATTCTTTAGATTTTGACTGCATTGGATTATTTCCTTGCTTAGTCCTATATGTCTATATACTTGCTTGGGAATTTAATTCTTTGTTTTCACCAATTTAATAGGATACTATAGTATATATAGTTATATATAGTATATACATACTTGCATGCATATAGATAGCTGCATTCAATAAGTTGTTTCCCTTTGGTCATTCTCCTTGTTTGGTTTAGCATGAGGACATGCTATTATTTAAGTGTGGAAAAATTAATGATTCCATATTTTATGAGATATTTTGGCCTAATTTGAGTGGATTTCATTACCTAAACCTACACTTAAGCACCAAAATAGCATACTTTTGTGTTTGATCCCTAAATCGAACCTAAATGTGAAAACATACGTTTTTGTGCTTAAATTGAGCAATTTAATCCCACTTTTATTCCATTCAATACCGTGATATGTTTGTTGAGTGATTTCAGGTCATTTTGGCAAGAATGGATGGCAAAAAGTGGAAAAAAGTATGTACAAGGGAGAAAACATGAAGAAAACAAGAAAAAGTACACACAGCGAAGTGTGCATGCACACAACCCTGCGTGCATGCACACAAGCGAGTATTTCTATGTGTGCATATGCATAAGCACCTGTGCGTACGCACAGGTCATCTTTCAGCTGAGTGTGCGGATGCACACGTCTGTGCATTCGCACAGGTCCCTACACGTGATTGTATTACTGAAACATGTGCTGTGCGGATTTGAAGGCCTCTTGGCCCATTTTGGAAGGCTTGAAGGATGAATTTAGATACTATATGAAGGAGAATTCAACACATTTGAAGGCATGAGGACTTAGACTTAATTTTCCATAGTTTTACATAGTAGGAGTAGGAGTAGTGTAGATTAGGGAATTCTCTCTTATGGTTTAGTTAGGGTTTGTAGCATTTTATACTTCAAGTCTTGCTTTTGGATTTTGCAATTTACATTGTAAGTATTTCTTTAATTGTCTCTTTCAATTACATTACTTATTCTACACTTTCTTATATTTCCATTTCTCTTGTCAATATTTACTTTGCCTTGCAATTTAATTTGATGTTGATGGCTTTTATATGTTTGTTGAGTTGCTTTTATTGCGTTTGATCATTTATGGTTCACAGCTCTCATTAATTTACCAATTTTGCCATGTTTTATGATTATGCCCATTAGGTGTTTGATGAAATGCCAATCTTAGTTTTGGGGTAGTTTCCACCCTTTGGCTTGGGGAAAATGAGTCTATGGATTGCTAGAGCCATAATGTCCAACATTTAGTGACAATTCTTGGGTTGTTAGTTGTTATTGTTTCCACTAACACTAGCTTTTTACTAAGGTAATTAGCAAGTTAGCTATGACTTGTGGATTGATAACAATTATGCTCACTTAACTTACTCTCCGATGTTAAGGGTTGACTTAGTGAGATTAATCCATCACAATTATCATAGTTGTGGTTATGGCAAGGAAGGGATTTTATAACTCATCCCATGTTAAGGTTGCATTTATGTTTTGAACCACCTTTCCATCACTTTATAGTCTTACTCCTTGATGAGCGGATAATTTATACGCTTTTTGGCATTGTTTTTATATAGTTTTTAGTAAGTTTGAGCTACTTTTAGGGATGTTTTCCTTAGTTTTTATGTTAAATTCACATTTCTGGACTTTACTATGAGTTTGTGTGTTTTTCTGTGATTTCAGGTAAATTCTGACTGAAATTGAGGGAATTGAGCAAAACTCTGAAGAAGGCTGACAAAAGGACTGCTGATGCTGTTGGAATCTGACCTCCCTGCACTCGAAATGGATTTTCTGGAGCTACAGAACTCCAATTGGCGCGTTCTCAACGGCGTTGGAAAGTAGACATCTAGAGATTTCCAGCAATATATAATAGTCCATACTTTATTCGAAGATTGACGACGTTACTTGGCGTTGAACGCCAAGTACAAGCTGCTGTCTGGAGTTAAACGCCAGAAAAACGTCATGATCCGGAGTTGAACGCCCAAAACACGTCATAACTCGAAGTTCAAATCCAAGAGAAGCCTCAGCTCGTGGATTGATCAAGCTCAGCCCAAGCATACACCAAGTGGGCCCCGGAAGTGGATTTATGCATCAAATACTTACTCATGTAAACCCTAGGAGCTAGTTTATTATAAATAGAACATTTATCTATTGTATTAGACATCTTTTGACAGTTTAATCTCTTGAATATTCGGTCACTTGATCATGGAAAGGGCTGGCCATTCGGCCATGCTTGAACCTTTTACTTATGTATTTTCAACGGTGGAGTTTCTGCACACCATAGATTAAGGGTGTGGAGCTCTGCTGTACCTCAAGTATTAATGCAATTCTATTATCTTTTATTCAAATCTCTCTTATTCTTATTCCAAGATATTCATTCGTACCCAAGAACATGATGAATGTAATGATGAAAGTGACGATCATTATCATTCTCCCTTATGAACGCACGTGATTGATAACCACTTCCGTTCTACATGCAACCGAGCTTGAATGTGCATCTCTTAGATTCCCCAACAGAATCTTCATGGTATAAGCTAGATAGATGGCGGCATTTATGAGGATCCGGAAAGTCTCACCTTGTCTGTGGTATTCCGAGTAGGATCCTGGGAATCCGGAAAGTCTAACCTTGTCTGTGGTATTCCGAGTAGGATTCCGGTAATGAATGACTGTGACGTGCTTCAAACTTGCAAGTGCTGGGCGTTAGTGACAGACGCAAAAGAATCAAGGGATTCTATTCCAGTAGGCGCAGGAACCAACCAGTGATTAGCCGTGCTGTGACAGAGTGCGTGAGCGTAGTTTTCACTGCGAGGATGGGATGTAGCCATCAACCATAGGTGATGCCTCCAGACGATTAGCCGTGCGAGTGACAGCCGCATAGGATCATTTTCCCGAGAGGATTGAAAGTAGCCACCGCTGATGGTGAACCCCTATACACAGCTTGCCATGGAAAGGAGTAAGAAGGATTGAGTTGAAGCAGTGGGAGAACAGGCGTTTTTGAGCCATACAGTATCTCCATTCGCTTATCTGAAATTCCCACCAATGAATCTGCATAAGTATTCTATCCCTTTTATTATTTCCTTTTATTATTTGATTTTCTAAATTCCATTTGACCCTATGATTCCACTCACTAACTGAGATCTACAAGATGACCATAGCTTGCTTCATACCAACAATCTCTGTGGGATCGACCCTTACTCACGTAAGGTTTATTACTTGGACGACCCAGTACACTTGCTGGTTAGTTGAACGGAGTTGTGAGCTTCTCTAACAGTGCCTGAAACTCTTTTATCACAATTTCGTCCACCAAGTTTTTGGTGCCGTTGCCGGGGATTGTTCGAGTATGGACAACTGACGGTTCATCTTGTTGCTCAGATTAGGTAATTTTCTTTTCAAAAACTTTTTCAAAAATTTTTCTTTTCTTTTTCGTTTTTCCAAAAATGTTTTTCGAAAAAAAAATAATAAAAATACAAAAAAATTAGAAAATCATAAAAACCAAAAAATATTTTGTGTTTCTTGTTTGAGTCTTGTGTTAATCTTTAAGTTTGGTGTCAATTGCATGCTTTTAAAATTTTTCTTGCATTCTTTTCGAAAATCTCATGCATTCATAGTGTTCTTCATGATCTTCAAGTTGTTCTTGACAAGTCTTCTTGTTTGATCTTGATGATTTCTTGTTTTGTGTCTTTTGTTGTTTTTCATGTGCATTTTTGCATTCAAATTTTCCATGCATTAAAGATTTCTAAGTTTGGTGTCTTGCATGTTTTCTTTGCATCAAAAATTTTTCAAAATTATGTTCTTGATGTTCATCATGATCTTCAAAGTGTTCTTGGTGTTCATCTTGACATTCATAGCATTCTTGCATGCATCTTGTGTCTTGATCCAAAATTTTCATGTTTTGGGTCTTGTGTTTCTCTTTAAAAATTCAAAAATCAAAAAATATCTTTTCCTTATTTTCCTCCAAATTTTCGAAATTTTGGGTTGACTTGGTCAAAAATTTTTAAAATTAGTTGTTTCTTACAAGTCAAGTCAAAATTTCAATTTTAAAAATCTTATCTTTTCAAAATCTTTTTCAAAAATCATATCTTTTTCATTTTTTTTATAAATTTCGAAAATTTCAAAAATCTTTTTCAAAATATTTTCAAAATCTTTTTCTTATCTTTATATCAAATTTTCAAAAATTAGCTAACAATTAATATGATTGGTTCAAAAATTTGAAGTTTGTTACTTTCTTGTTAAGAAAGGTTCAATCTTCAAATTCTAGAATCTTATCTTGTAGTTTCTTGTTAGTTAAGTAATTTTAAAAAAAAAAATTAATTAAATCTTTTTCAAAATATCTTTTTATTAAAATTTTTATCTTATCTTTTTATCTTTTATCTTATCTTCTTCAAAAATTTTATCTTTTTCAAAATTTGATTTCAAAATATCTTATCTAACTTCTTATCTTCTTATCTTTTTCAAATTTGATTTCAAATCTTTTTCAATCAACTAACTAACTTTTTGTTTGTTTCTTATCTTTTTCAAAACCAACTAACTACTTTTCCCTCTCTAATTTTCGAAAATTCTCCCTCTCTTTTTCAAAAATTCTTTTTGTTTTAAATTTTAATTTTAATTATATTTTGTCTTTGATTTTCGAAAATTACTAACCTCTTTTTCAAAAATTATTTTCGAAATCTTCCTTCTCTTTTCTTCTTTTATTTAATTATTTAATTACTAACACTTCTCTTCACCTCTCTTCATCCAAAAATCCGAATTCATCCTTCTTCATTCTTCTACCCCCTTCTTCTTCTACTAACATAAAGGAATCTCTATACTGTGACATAGAGGATTCCTCTTTCTTTTCTTGTTTTCTTCTCTTTCATATGAGAAGGAACAGGGAAAAAGGCACTCTTGTTGAAGTTGATCCAGAACCTGAAAGGACTCTGAAGAGAAAATTAAGAGAAGCTAAATTAAATTATTCTAAAGGTAACCTTTCAGAAATTTTCGAACAAGAGAAGGAGATGGCAGCCGAAAATAATAATAATAATAATGCAAGGAGAATGCTTGGTGACTTCACAAAGCCAACATCCAAGTTTGATGGAAGAAGCATCTCCATTCCTGCCATTGGAGCCAATAACTTTGAGCTTAAGCCTCAACTAGTTGCATTAATGCAACAAAACTGCAAGTTTTATGGACTTCCATCTGAAGATCCTTATCAGTTTTTAACTGAGTTCTTGCAGATCTGTGAGACTGTAAAGACGAATGGAGTTGATCTTGAAGTCTACAGACTCATGCTTTTCCCTTTTGCTGTAAGAGACAGAGCTAGAATATGGTTGGATTCACAACCTAAGGATAGCCTGGACTCCTGGGGTAAGCTGGTCACTGCCTTCTTGGATAAATTCTTTCCTCCTCAAAAGCTGAGCAAGCTGAGAGTGGATGTTCAAACCTTCAAACAAAAAGATGGTGAATCCCTCTATGAAGCTTGGGAAAGATACAAGCAGCTGACCAAAAGATGTCCATCTGACATGTTTTCAGAATGGACCCTATTAGATATATTCTATTATGGTCTATCTGAATTTTCGAAAATGTCATTGGACCATTCTGTAGGAGGATCTATTCACCTGAAGAAAACGCCTGAAGAGGCTCAAGAACTCATTGACATGGTTGCAAATAACCAATTCATGTATACCTCTGAGAGGAATTCCGTGAATAATGGGATACCTCAGAAGAAAGGAGTTCTTGAAATTGATACTCTGAATGCCATATTGGCTCAGAACAAAATGTTGACTCAACAGGTCAACATAATCTCTCAAAATCTGAATGGATTGCAACATGCATCCAACAGTACTAGAGAGGTAGCTTCTGAAGAAGCTTATGATCCTAAGAACCCTGCCATGGCAGAGGTTAATTACATGGGTGAACCTTATGGAAACACCTATAACCCATCATGGAGAAATCATCCAAATTTCTCCTGGAAGGATCAACAAAAGCCTCAACAAGGCTTTAACAATGGTGGACGCAATAGGCTGAGCAATAGTAAGCCATATCCATCATCTTCTCAGCAACATACAGCGAATTCAGAACAAAACACTTCTAATTTAGCCAATATAGTCTCTGATCTGTCAAAGGCCACTTTCAGTTTCATGAATGAAACAAGATCCTCCATTAGAAATTTGGAGGCACAAGTGGGCCAGCTGAGTAAGAAAGTCATTGAAACTCCTCCCAGTATTCTCCCAAGCAATACAGAAGAGAATCCAAAAGGAGAGTGCAAGGCCATTGATTTAATCAAAGTGGCCGAATGCACTAGGGAGGAGGAGGACGAAAATCCTAGTGAGGAAGACCTCCTGGGACGTCCTTCAAGCAAGAAGGAGTTTCCTATTAAGGATCCAGAGGAATCTGAGGCTCATCTAGAGACCATAGAGATTCCATTAAATCTCCTTCTGCCATTCATGACCTCTGAAGACTATTCTTCCGCTGAAGAAGATGAAGATGTGACTGGAGAGCAAGTTGCTCAATATTTAGGAGCTATCATGAAACTGAATGCCAAGCTGTTTGGTAATGAGACTTGGGAAAGTGAACCTCCCTTGCTCATTAGTGAACTAGATACTTGGATTCAGAAAACTCTACCTCAAAAGAAACAAGATCCTGGCAAGTTCTTAATACCTTGTACCATTGGCACCATGAGCTTTGAAAAAGCTCTATGTGATCTGGGGTCAGGAATAAATCTTATGCCACTCTCTGTAATGGAGAAGCTGGGGATCATTGAGGTACAACCTGCCTTGTTCTCACTACAATTGGCAGACAAGTCCATGAGACAAGCTTATGGAATAGTAGAGGATGTGCTAGTAAAGGTTGAAGGCCTTTACATCCCTGCTGATTTCATAATCCTAGACACTAGGAAGAAAGATGATGAATGCATCATCCTAGGAAGACCTTTCCTAGCCACAGCAAGAGCTGTGATAGATGTCAACAGAGGTGAGTTAGTCCTTCAATTGAATAGGGGCTACCTTGTGTTTAAGGCACATGGCCATCCCTTTGTGACAAAAGAGAGTAAGCATGAAGAGCTTCTCTCAGTTCAGAGTCAAGAAGATCCCACACAGTCAAACTCTAAGTTTGGTGTTGTGAGGCCACAACCAAACTCTAAGTTTGGTGTTAAGATCCCATATCCAAACTCTAAGTTTGGTGTGGACAACTATACAACATTGACCTGATCACCTTGTGGCTCCATGAGAGCCACTGTCAAGCTATTGACATTAAAGAAGCGCTTGTTGGGAGGCAACCCAATTTTATTTATCTAATTTTATTTTATTTTGTTTTAGTGTTATTTTTGTGTTTTATTAGGTACATGATCATGAGGAGTCACGAAAAAATCAAAAAAATTAAAAACGGAGTCAAAAACAGAAGAAAAAAATTTTCACCCTGGAGGTAGCGCAGACTGGCGTTCAACGCCAGTAAGATGCATCTGGCTGGCGTTCAACGCCAGAACAGAGCACCATTCTGGCGCTGAACGCCAGAAACAAGCAACAACCTGGCGTTAAATGCCAGGAATGTGCCTGGAAGAGACAAGTTGGCGTTAAACGCCAGCAACAAGCATGAAACTGGCGTTCAACGCCAAAAACATGCATTACATGGGCGTTGAACGCCCAGAACGTGCACCAATGGGCGTTTGAACGCCAGAATGATGCACGAAGGCAATTTACATGCCTATATGGTGAAGGAATTGTATTTCTTTTCACCTTAGGATCTGTGGACCCCACAGGATCCCCCTCAGGATCTGTGGACCCCACAGGATCCCCACCTACCATATTCCTACCTTTTCTTTTAATCCTAATCACACTCTCCTAATCCAAATCTCATTTCACTCTTTCTCATGTCACACTTCCCAAAAACCTTCACCAATAACCTCAATTCCTCTTCCCAATTACCCCATTCACCATTCACATCAACCCACTCTTCCCCATAAACCCCACCTACCTTCATACAATTCAAATTCATTTTCCCACCCATTCCCACCCAAATTGGCCGAACCTATACCCTCCCCTCTCCCTATAAATACCCTTCCACTCTTCTTCATTTTCACACATCACAAACCCACATTTTCCCACATAGCCGAACCAACTCTTCTCCCTCTCTTCCCTATTCTCTTCTTCTTCTTCTACTTTTCTTTTCTTTCTTGCTCGAGGGCGAGCAAAATTTTAAGTTTGGTGTGGTAAAAGCATAAGCTTTTTGTTTTTCCATTACCATCAATGGCACCTAAGGCCGGAGTATCCTCTAAAAAAAGGGAAAGGGAAGACAAAAGCTTCCACCTCCGAGTCATGGGAGAAGGAGAGATTCATCTCCAAGAGCCATCAAGACCACTTCTATGATGTTGTGGCAAAGAAGAAGGTGATCCCCGAGGTCCCTTTCAAGCTCAAAAAGAATGAGTATCCGGAAATCCGACATGAAATCCAAAGAAGAGGTTGGGAAGTCCTAGCCAACCCCATGCAACAAGTCGGAATATTGATGGTTCAAGAGTTCTATGCCAATGCATGGATCACTAGAAACCATGATCAAAGTATGAACCCAAATCCAAAGAACTATATCACAATGGTTCGGGGGAAATACTTAGATTTTAGTCCGGAAAATGTGAGGTTGGCGTTTCACTTGCCTATGATGCAAAGAGATGAACGCCCCTACACTAGAAGGGTCAACTTTAATCAAAGGTTGGACCAAGTCCTTACGGACATATGTATGGAAGGAGCTCAGTGGAGAATAGACTCCAAAGGCAAGCCAGTCCAACTAAGAAGACTGGATCTCAAGCCTGTGGCTAGAGGATGGTTGGAGTTCATCCAAAGATCCATCATTCCTACTAGCAACCGATCTGAAGTTACTGTGGATCGGGCCATCATGATCCATAGCATCATGATTGGAGAGGAAGTAGAAGTTCATGAGGTCATCTCCAATGAACTCTACAAAATAGCCGACAAGTGCTCAACCATGGCACGGCTAGCCTTCCCTCACCTCATATGCCATCTATGCTACTCAGCTGGAATTATCATAGATGGAGATGTCTCCATTGAAGAAGACAAGCCCATCACCAAGAAAAGGATGGAGCAAGCAAGAGAAGCTCCTCACGGCCCTCAAGAAATGCATGAGGAAGCTCACCATCAACAAATTCCTGAGATGCCTCAAGGAATGCACTTTCCTCCCAACAACTATTGGGAGCAACTCAATACCTCTTTAGAAGATTTGAGCCATAATGTTGAACAATTAAGGGTGGAACATCATGAGCACTCCATCATTCTCCAAGAAATAAGAGAAGACCAAAGAGCAATAAGGGAGGAGCAACAAAGGCAAGGAAGGGACATAGAAGAGCTGAAGAACATCATTGGTCCTTCAAGAAGAAGACGCCACTAAAGGTGGATTCATTCCTTGTTCTTTATTTCTTTCTGTTTTCGGTTTTTAAATGTTGTGTTTATCTATGTTTTGTGTCTTTATCTCATGATCATTAGTATGTAACCATGCCTTAAAGCTATGAATAAAATCCATTAATCCTTCACCTCTCTTAAATGAAAAATGTTTTAATTCAAAAGAACAAGAAGTACATGAATTTCGAATTTATCCTTGAAATTAATTTAATTATATTGATGTGGTGGCAATACTTTTTGTTTTCTGAATGAATGCTTGAACAGTGCATATTTTTGATCTTGTTGTTTATGAGTGTTAAAATTGTTGGCTCTTGAAAGAATGATGAACAAAGAGAAATGTTATTGATGAACTGAAAAATTCATGAATTGATTCTTGAAGCAAGAAAAAGCAGTGAAGAAAAAGCTTGCGAAGAAAAAAAAATGGCGAAAAAAATTAGAAAGAAAAAGAAAAAGGAAGCAGAAAAAGCCAATAGCCCTTAAAACCAAAAGGCAAGGGTGGCAAGGATCCAAGGCTTTGAGCATCAATGGATAGGAGGGCCCAAGGAAACAAAATCCAGGCCTAAGCGGCTAAATCAAGCTGTCCCTAACCATGTGCTTGTGTCATGAAGGTCCAAGTGAAAAGCTTGAGACTAAGTGGTTAAAGTCGTGATCCAAGGCAAAAGAGTGTGCTTAAGAGCTCTGGACACCACTAACTGGGGACTTTAGCAAAGCTGAGTCACAATCTGAAAAGGTTCACCCAGTTATGTGTCTGTGGAATTGATGTATCCGGTGGTAATACTGGAAAACAAAGTGCTTAGGGCCACGGCCAAGACTCATAAGTAGCTGTGTTCAAGAATCAACATGCTTAACTAGGAAAGTCAATAACACTATCCGAAATTCTGAGTTCCCAGAGACGCCAATCACTCTGAACTTCAAAGGAAAAAGTGAGATGCCAAAACTATTCAGAAGCAAAAAGCTACAAGTCCCGCTCATCTAATTAAATTAATATTCATTGGTATTCTAGAATTTATAGTATATTCTCTTCTTTTATCCTATTTGATTTTCAGTTGCTTGGGGACAAGCAACAATTTAAGTTTGGTGTTGTGATGAGCGGATAATTTATACGCTTTTTGGCATTGTTTTTATATAGTTTTTAGTAAGTTTGAGCTACTTTTAGGGATGTTTTCCTTAGTTTTTATGTTAAATTCACATTTCTGGACTTTACTATGAGTTTGTGTGTTTTTCTGTGATTTCAGGTAAATTCTGACTGAAATTGAGGGAATTGAGCAAAACTCTGAAGAAGGCTGACAAAAGGACTGCTGATGCTGTTGGAATCTGACCTCCCTGCACTCAAAATGGATTTTCTGGAGCTACAGAACTCCAATTGGCGCGCTCTCAACGGCGTTGGAAAGTAGACATCCAGAGCTTTCCAGCAATATATAATAGTCCATACTTTATTCGAAGATTGACGACGTTACTTGGTGTTGAACGCCAAGTACAAGCTACTGTCTGGAGTTAAACGCCAGAAAAACGTCATGATCCGGAGTTGAACGCCCAAAACACGTCATAACTCGAAGTTCAACTCCAAGAGAAGCCTCAGCTCGTGGATTGATCAAGCTCAGCCCAAGCATACACCAAGTGGGCCCCGGAAGTGGATTTATGCATCAAATACTTACTCATGTAAACCCTAGGAGCTAGTTTATTATAAATAAAACATTTATCTATTGTATTAGACATCTTTTGACAGTTTAATCTCTTGAATATTCGGTCACTTGATCATGGAAAGGGCTGGCCATTCGGCCATGCCTGAACCTTTTACTTATGTATTTTCAACGGTGGAGTTTCTGCACACCATAGATTAAGGGTGTGGAGCTCTGCTGTACCTCAAGTATTAATGCAATTCTATTATCTTTTATTCAAATCTCTCTTATTCTTATTCCAAGATATTCATTCGTACCCAAGAACATGATGAATGTAATGATGAAAGTGATGATCATTATCATTCTCCCTTATGAACGCACGTGATTGACAACCACTTCCGTTCTACATGCAACCGAGCTTGAATGTGCATCTCTTAGATTCCCCAACAGAATCTTCGTGGTATAAGCTAGATAGATGGCGGCATTTATGAGGATCCGGAAAGTCTCACCTTGTCTGTGGTATTCCGAGTAGGATCCTGGGAATCCGGAAAGTCTAACCTTGTCTGTGGTATTCCGAGTAGGATTCCGGTAATGAATGACTGTGACGTGCTTCAAACTTGCAAGTGCTGGGCGTTAGTGACAGACGCAAAAGAATCAAGGGATTCTATTCCAGTAGGCGCAGGAACCAACCAGGGATTAGCCGTGCTGTGACAGAGTGCGTGAGCGTAGTTTTCACTGCGAGGATGGGATGTAGCCATCAACCATGGGTGATGCCTCCAGACGATTAGCCGTGCGAGTGACAGCCGCATAGGATCATTTTCCTGAGAGGATTGAAAGTAGCCACCGCTGATGGTGAACCCCTATACACAGCTTGCCATGGAAAGGAGTAAGAAGGATTGAGTTGAAGCAGTGGGAGAACAGGCGTTCTTGAGCCATACAGTATCTCCATTCGCTTATCTGAAATTCCCACCAATGAATCTGCATAAGTATTCTATCCCTTTTATTATTTCCTTTTATTATTTGATTTTCTAAATTCCATTTGACCCTATGATTCCACTCACTAACTGAGATCTACAAGATGACCATAGCTTGCTTCATACCAACAATCTCTGTGGGATCGACCCTTACTCACGTAAGGTTTATTACTTGGACGACCCAGTACACTTGCTGGTTAGTTGAACGGAGTTGTGAGCTTCTCTAACAGTGCCTGAAACTCTTTTATCACAATTTCGTCCACCACTCCTCCATATTACATACATAGTTCTTTTATTCCTTTATTAGTTTATTAATTGTAATTTTTCCTTGTTCTCTAATCCCTTTATTGCTTACTTCTTCATTGAAAACACCCCTTTGCTTCTCACAACCAAAATTGTACACTTGTTGTCACTAGTTCTTAGGGAGAACGACCCGGGAGTCGAAATACTCTCGGTTTATATTTGCTTTGAATTGTGACATCTTTTGGATTATAATTTGATTGATGATCAATTCTTGGGCTTGGACTATACTTGCAACGTCAATCCTATTTTTTAGTGTGAAAATCCAAACCCATGCTCTTGGTTTCTTATTAGGACCAAAGATAAAAAGAGATACCAAACTTAAGGATTGACACAAGACTCAAACAAAAGACACTATTTTTGAAAATTTGAGGAAAAAGAAAGCAAGAAGATTCAAACACTAACAAGAACAAGAATAAAGACTCAAACAAAAAGATGAAGATTAAAAAGAAAACAAAGATTTTTGAAAATTTTTTTATTTTTTCGAAAAAGAAAAATAAAAGACTCAAACAAAACTAAGAACAATACCTGATTTAAGCAACAAGATAATCCATTAGTTTGTTCAAACTCGAACAATCCCCAGCAACGGCGCCAAAAACTTGGTGTGCGGAATTAAACTTCGTACAACTGAACCAGCAAGTGGACAGGGTTGTCCAAGTAATACCTAAGTGAGTCAGGGTCGATCCTACGAGGATTGTTATTTGAAGCAAGCTATGGTTATCTAATAGATCTTAGTCAGGCGGATATAAAATTTGGTTGGTTGTTTAAAGCGCATAAAAGTAAAATAAATAAAACGTTACTCAGTTGAAGGTGAAAGCAATGATAAGAAGATGGTTATGGCTTGGAGATGCTTTGTTCTTCTGGATCAATTCGGTTTCACTGTCTTCTCCAACTATGAATGATTTCTTCTATGGCAGGCTCTATGTGATCAATGCCTTTCTTGAGAGGTCGCCAATGCTCCTCCAGATCTGAACCCCTGGGTTAGTGGGGATCCAGTCTGATTGAGGGTGAAGCTCCTGCAGTCCATTTTCCCTAGTGATCCTACTCAAAACACCACAGACAAGATCGAATCTTTTGGATCAGAGAATGTTGTGCCTTTGGTTCTAGCCTCTACCACAAAGACCCTAATCTCCCCATACCTCGGCTGAACTGGTGTCTCGAGAATTCTCCAACAAAGTCATGGATTAGCAGTATAAGAGATGTATAATCAAGCTAGTAGTTCATCATTTTTTGATGAAAGACTCACTCTGAACCCATGTAGAATGAGATAACCTTATGCCAGTTCAACGCATGCATAAGGATGAAGAACGAAGATACATCTTAGAATAAAAAATCAAACACAGATTGAAGATAAAATAGTAATACTTTATTAATCATAAAACTCAGTAGAGCTCTTCCGCTTATCCTAGGAGGATTAAAAACTCATACTGATAGAAAATACAATGTAAACGTATAAAATGTCAAAGGTCTGTGTTCTAATCCCCTTAAAGAATAAAAGTTCTCAAATAAATATTAAACTAGTAACTAAGGATTATATAAGAAGGGTAAAACAGTCTTAGTACTAAAATCTACTTCCGGGGCCCACTTGGTGAGTGTTTGGGCTGAGCTTGATTAAGATCCACGTGCTAGGAGGCCTCTAGGGCATTGAACGCCCACCAGGGGGTCCTTTTCGGGCGTTTGGACGCTAGTCTCTTCTCCCTTGGGCATTGGACGCCAGAATAGGGCTGGAAGCTGGCGTTGAATGCCAGTTTTGGGACTTTAATTTTGAAGTAAAGTATAGACTTTTATCCGTTGCAAGAAAGCTCTGGATGTTAGCTTTCCATAGCCATTAAGAAAGCTCCATTTGGGTATCTATAGCTTCAAAAAAGCTCTTTCGAGTGCAAGGAGGTCAGATCTTGACAGCATCTACATTTCTTTCTCTGCCTCTGAATCAGACTTTAGCTCCAGCTCCTCAATTTCAGCCAGAAAATACCTGAAGTTGCATAGAAACACACAAACTCAAAGTAGAATCCAAAAATGTAAATTTTGCAATAAAACCTATGAAAACTTAATAAAATTTAAACAAACATACTAAAAACTCTATGAAAATGATGCCAAAAAGCGTATAAAATATCCGCTCATCAGTCATAGTGAGAATGACTTTTATCAAACTTATTCTTGAAGTCTAGGGAGTCAAGATTCGGTGGTTTTCTGGTTTTGTGAAGAGTATCGCGCCTTGAACGCTGAGAGCGAGCTGAGCGTCCCGAGGGATGAGGGGTGGAGCGTCGTGGTAGTGGAGAACGAAGAGGAGGTGAAGAGGGAGAGTCATCTTCTTCGTGCATAGGCTTCTTTCCCTTTGAACCTTCTTTTTGTGATGAGGCTGCTTCCTTTCTTGGAGTTGAACCCTTTGGTTGTATGACTTTACGTGCCATAGACTCAGAGGAATGTGAAGAGGGTGAAGAAGATGAATGAGAGTGTATGTGAATGTGAATATGTGATTGAGGTTGTTTGGATGATCGTGGATTTTTTGGAGGAATGCGGGTTTGGGTGCTTCTTCTTGTGGGAAGTTTTTTTTTTCAATTTGGATGAAGAGAAATAGAGAAATAGAAGATGAAGAGAGTGGCAAAGAGGAAGGGATGTGGAGAGAGGTTACACCATCATAAATGCATAGTGGAAGAAATCTCTTTTAAAAAAAACACAATTAATGAAATGATTATTAAAAAAAGAATTTTAAAATTGAACCATAATAACCAAAAAGACACTTTCTTGGAAAGTGGAGAGAGGTAGATTTTGAAAAGACTCTTAAAAGATATGATGTGAAAGCTACTTTTAAAAAATTATTTTAAAAAATAAAATAAGAAAATTTATGATACCCAAGAATAATGAGCCCGTATCATGGAATAGGCCCAAGGGTGGTTAAATTGGCTCAAGTCCACAGATCTAGATTTCTTGTCTTCCTCCTTTTGAGTTGTTCATCACTTGCCCAGAAATGTCTCCCTACTGCCTACGAGACAAAAACACACAGAGGCAAGAAAATTAGCATTTATTCAACAGAACTTAAGTCCATCATCCCTAAACTTTTTTTAATGAATAGAATCTGTCTTCACACAGAGGTTTAGTGAAAATGTCAGCAAGTTGCTCTTCGGATTTAACAAATTGAATATCAATAGTTCCCTTTTGCATATGTTCCATAATGAAATGATATCTCACTTCAATGTGCTTACTTCTAGAGTGCAACACAGGATTTTTTGAAATGTTTATTGAGCTCATCTTGTCACAAAACAAAGGTATACTATTGATTTTCAATTTGTAATCTTCCAATTGAGCTTTAAGCCATAAGAATTGTGAGCAACAAGCAGCTGCGGATATATATTCGGCTTCAGCCGTGGATAAAGCAATAGTGGCTTGCTTCTTGCTTGACCATATGTTTAGTGAGCTTTCAAGGAAGCAACACATTCCGGACGTGCTTCTTCTATCCACTTGGTCTCCCATGTAATCTACATCACAAAATCCTACTGCACAAAACTCATTAGATTTAGGATACCATAAGCCAAGGTCACATGTGCCTTTAATGTATCTAATGATTCTTTTAACGGCCAAAAGATGGGATTTTTTTTATAAGATTGAAATCTAGAACACACAGCCACACTTTGAATAATATCCAACCTAGAGGATGTAAGATACATAAGTGATCCTATCATTCCTCTATACCTTGTTTCATCCACATCTTTGCTATTTTCATCCTTGTCAAGTTTAGTGTTTGGATGTATGGGGTTCCCATTGGTTTGGAATTTTCTAAACCAAATCTCTTGATTAACTCTTTGGCATATTTTCCTTGGTGAATAAATATACCACTAGGAGTTTGTTTGATTTGAAGACCAAGAAAGAAAGTTAATGCTCCCATCAAACTCATTTCAAACTCACTAGTCATTAGTTTTCCAAACACTTCACACGAGGATTCATTGGCCGATCCAAACACAATGCCATCCACATAAACTTGGACAAGTAAGATATCATCATTAGGTTCTTTTATAAACAAAGTAGTATCGGTGGTACCCCTTTGAAAATTATTTTCCAACAAGAAGGCACTAAGCCTTTCATACCAGGCTCTAGGTGCTTGCCTAAGGCCATAAAGAGCCTTTGATAGTTTAAAAACATGATTTGAAAAATCTTTGCTTTCAAAACCAAGGGGTTGAGCCTAAATACTTCCCTATTTATAAAACCAACAAGAAAGGCACATTTGACATCTATTTGAAATATTTTAAAACCTTTATGGGCAGCATAGGCAAGAAGCAACCAAATTGCTTCCATTCTTGCTACCAAGGCAAATGACTCATCAAAGTTAATTCCTTCCTCTTGATCGTAACCTTGGGCCACTAGTCTAGCCTTGTTACAAACAACACTACTATTCCGTGGGTTACCTAAAACTATAGGTCGATCTCGGATGAGATCTTCTGTGCTAGTTGGGGCTGTTGTGTCCGACTTAATGATGGTGCTGATCCTTCATCCTCGAAGGGTGGGGGGTACCTGCAAGGGACTCCGATGCTTAAGTTAGCAAGGGTATTAAGCAGGTATTGAGTAGAATCAGAGTATGAGTTATACCTGGGTGCTCTAGTGTATTTATAATGGTGTAGGGTGACCTTCTTAGATAAGATAAGTTAGTTATCTTATCTTATCTTTATCTTATCTTCAAGTGAGGTCATCTTTATCTTCAAGGGAACCGTCCTTCTCTCTGTAGGCTTGGGCTGCCTTAGGATTTGGGACGTGTTCCTCTATTTGGGCCCTTCTTTGGGCTTTCCTGGTGACTTGGCCGAGCTCTTTAGAAAGAGGTCGGGTTGCCCTGACCTGAAGAGGTCGGTCGCTTTGTCTGTCGAACATCCTGGGTCAGACAGCTCGACCCAGGGTATGAATAGTGCCCCTGCTCGAGCTCGGTCTTTATCTGGAGGTCGAGTTTTGGACTTCGAGCCTGCTCGGGTAAAGCTGAACTCGAGCATTTTGTCACTTTATCTTTGTAGAGCTCCTTTTCAAATGCGGAACGTTTCTGCTTCTTTAAAAGCGTGCGCTTTTGCATTTAGCACTCTAGCTTTGGAAACGTGTGAGGGTTTAACACCCTCATTAATGGGCTTTTAATGCTCCGCTTTCTCTGGGTCTCTTTATTTTTAAACTTCGCATTTGAAAAAGGTTTCTCTTCTTCGTAACCTTCTTTCTCTCTTTTCTGTTTTTCTTTGTGATTTTCTCATTTCCTTCTGTGATGTTTGCTTGGCGATCGTGGGTGCTCTTTTTGCTTTTGATGACTACTCTTGGTCTCTTCGTCTTTGCTCTCTACGCGCTTCTCCTTTTTCAGGTTGGTTCGTCTTCTCTTTTTGCTAGCATTTTTCTACTTCCTGTTGCAGTAGGGTTTTTGTTTGAGTGTATATTTGGGAAAGTTTGAACCTTTTCACTTTTCTGTATTTTGCTACTGCGTTTTCTGGCTTTTTTTTCTCTGATGTTCCCTTGGCAGTTTGAAGCTTCCTAAGGCTTTTGTATGTTGTTGTCTGATTCATTTGATTGCCAAAAAAGATTGCGCCTTTATTTGTTTTTCCGTTTGGCCGTTTGGCATGTTCTTGCTATTGGGTGGACTGAGGTTGTAATTTCTGTCAGTGCTTATTTTGATGACTTTATTTGCTTTTGTTGGGATGTGAAAAGATGTAGGCTTGTAGGCTTCCCTGAATCTTCTTTCTGCCTCTAAAGGATGCCCCTGGAACCTTTTGGATTGGGTCCTAGGGTTTCCTTTTCTTGCTTTTCCTGGTTTCTCTGACACCTGTATGCTTTAGTTTTGTGAGTTGCCTCCGTTTGTTGCCTCCGTTTATGCCCGAGTTGTTCAATTAGTGTCCGAGGTGTTTTTTGAGTAATCCAATCTTCTTTTCTTCTTGTAGGACTAGTTAACCATGTCTTCTCCCAAAAATATTGTCGAGGCATCCTCTAAAGTTCCCGAGGGAATGTCTGACTGGTTGGACTCCCTTGTGCTGCTATGTGTATCTCTGGCTAATTCGGAGTTCTGTGCGGCACTTAGAAAACACCATCGGATATGTAGTAGTGAGAATCAAGAATGCAACTATGAGTTGATGGCACCTGACTCTGATGACCGGGTCTGCTTTCCTACTTTGACCCAGGTGGAGCGTCCTTTCTTTTATGCATATGATTTCTTTTTTAGCCAGATGGATATTACTCTTCCTTTTTCTTCCTTTGAGACTGACTTGTTGTGGTCTTGTAACGTGGCCCCATCTCAGCTTCACCCGAATTCTTGGGGTTTTATTAAGATTTTTCAGATGGTTTGTCATGAATTCGGCAGTAAGCCCTCTTTGACTTTTTTCTGTATTTGTTTGTGTTGACCAAACCTGGGACTACCAAAAAGAAAGCTTCTTGGATTTCTTTTAGGTCGGCCTAGGGGCATAAAGTCTTCTCCATGTATGATGAGTCTTTCCGCGATTTTAAGAATTACTTTTTCAAGATCCGAGCTGTTGAAGGAGCTCGCCCTTTCTTCCTGGATGAGAATGATGAGCCTCGTTTTTCTTTAGAGTGGCAGAGAAATGTAGTTGTGTCTAGGTATACTTGGGAGATACTAGATGAGGTCGAGCAGGCCTTTGTTGCTGCTTTGGAGGATATTTGGGGCGAACCTCCTCATCTTGAGACCAAGAAATTTCTGGGGGATCCGTCTTTGATTCGTGCTGTGCTGGGTATTTTATAGACTGTGTTCTCTTGTCTTTGTTTTCTTGTTTTCTTTTCTGGGTATTCATAAGTCATTTGTATTTTTCTTTGTTTTTCAGATATGTCGAAGAATAATGACTCACTGAAGGCCTTTAAGAAGGCGAGGAAAGCTACTACGGTTCAAAACGTCCCAGCCAAGGTGGTCGGGGAAGGGTCCTCCCAGGCTTTGTCGAAGCCATCTGTCCCGAGCTCTCCTGGGCCGAGGAGGATGATCCCAACCCCTCGGGTTCATTTGGTCGATCCGCCTCAAACTTTAGTTGGTACCTCTGCTCCTTCAATTGCTCCTCCTCCAAAAAGACCCCGAACTGTCGAGCCGTTTAATCTTGGTTCTCCCGACTTTGATGCAGTTGGATTTGTGGATCAACAGATTGCTCCCTATGGTGTCATGCCTACTAATGATGTATCCATTCTTCGTCATTTGGATTATATTACCCAGAGCGGTATTATGCTGGCACACATGGGAGCGGCTCTATACCGAACTGCTCAAGATCTTCCAATTCATGCTAACAAGGCTTTTATGGAGGAGGCGAAGTCAGAGTTTGACCGAATCAAGGGTTTGAAGGAGGAGCTCGAGGTGAAGGTGTCCGAGCTGGAAAAGGAGCTGAAGGGGGAGAAGGCCCGGTCTGTTGGTCTGGCGGCTACTGCGAAACTGGTCGAGGATACGGCACTAAAACACAAGGATAGCTCTGTGACCACTTATAAGGAGCTGATGGGTCTTAGGGAGGAGTTGGAGTCTGCCTGAGCTGATTATGCCGAGTTCCAAGGTCATCTTGTAGGCAGTGTAACTACTGCTTATGAGAACCTGAGGGAGCAGGTTCAGGTTATCGCCCCGGGGGCTGATCTTGCACTATTCAGCTTGGACAATGTTGTGAAGGATGGTAAGATTGTCCCCGACGACCCCGATGATAATGTTGATCTCGTCCCTCCTCCGGTTACTTCTGCCAAAGCCTCTGTTGCCTCGCCTTCCTCAACCTCAACAGTTGAAGCTATTCGGCCAGAATCTGATCCAGATGTCCAGATTTTGAACCGGGATGACGGGACAGTGGACACGGTTCCCCTTCAGACTCGCCCTCCTTCTCCCCAAGACGCTGCTACTGGGAAGCCTTTGGATCCTCTATGATTTCTCTGTCATGTTTGTGTATAGCCCGTTTTGTGGGCTTTTGAACTCTTTATCTTTGTAACTAGTGTTTTGGTGACTGTTTGATACTTCCTTTGGTTGCTCGTTTAGCAACCTTATTTTGAAAAACAAAGTAGTTCTCGAGCTTCTGGGGCTGGTCTTTGATGGCCTCTGGAGTTTATTATCATAACTTAGCAGCTTTTATATCATGTCTGCTTGCACTCATCTTGGTACCTTAGTAGGCTGGGATTTTGTCCGACATGATCATCTTGTGTATTTGGTTTGGTTTTGTTTGTAATCCTCCTTTTTGGACCTCGTTGAGATCTCTTTTAGGGATTTCATTTGTAATTTCTGTGTCCTAGGCCTGACTTCATCATGTCGGATCCTGTCGAGTTTGCTTGGTAATCCTCTTTCTTGGACTTTGTTCAGGTCTCTTTTTAGGGATTACCTTTGTAGCTTTACGTCTTTCTGGCCGACTTCATCAGGTCGGGCCCTGCTGAGTTTTCTTGGTAATCCTCCTTCTTGGACTTTGTTCAGGTCACTTTTAGGGATTACCTTTCGTAGCTTTATCTTTCCGGGCCGACTTTGTCACGTCGGGCCCTGTCGAGTTACTTGATCATCTTTTTTGGACCTCGTTTTATGTCTCTTTCAGGGATTATCTTTTGTAACTTTTTCTTTCCGGGCCGACTTTGTCACGTCGGGTCCTGTCGAGTTACTTGATAATCCTTTTTTTCGGACATCGTTTTAGGTCTCTTTCAGGGATTATCTTTTGCAAATTTTTCTTTTTGGGCCGACTTTGTCACGTCGGGCCCTGTCGAGTTACTTGATAATCTTCTTTTTTGGACCTCGTTTTAGGTCTCTTTCAGGGATTATCTTTTGTAACTTTTTCTTTCCGGGCCGACTTTGTCACGTCGGGCCCTGTCGACTTTTTTGATAATCATCTTTTTTGGACCTTGTTCAGGTCTCTTTCAGGGATTATCTTTTGTAACTTTTTCTTTCCGGGCCGACTTTGTCACGTCGGGCCCTGTCGAGTTACTTGATAATCCTCTTTGTTGGACCTTGTTCAGGTCTCTTTCAGGGATTATTTTTTGTAACTTTTTTGTAGGAGTCCGACTTCCTCATGTCAGGCTCTTGGAAGTTATAGTAATCCTCTTTTATAGGGTTGGCTAGACCTCTTTCCAGGGCTTTACTTATAACTTGGGTTGTTGTAGCTGGTCCAACTTTTTGTGCCGGCCAATCTTTAAGTTATTTTATAGCAATCCATTTTATTAGGTCCTCGTCAGGTCCTTTCTATGGATCACTTTCTATAACTTCTTGCATTATTCTGTTTTCATCTTTGCCGATTTTGTAAAATTTGGGTTTTTAGCCCTCGTTTTTATCGTGATCGCGCAGTGAATTTTTTTCACTTTTTGTCGATCTGTAGCTTTATAATTGGGCGATGAATGTTTTTAGAAGAATATGACTTGAGTGTTTGTAGATAATCTAAACAAATTTTATTAAAGGAAAATGCAAATATACATGAGGAGTTAATTTCCTAAGTCGGGTGATTTGTAGGTCTTGGCGGGGCGCCTCGTTAAAAAACCTTTTTCAGGAAAAAGAGTGCGCCTTGTCCAAGATCTTTTATCACCCCTAGCTATAGTACCTTCTTAGGTTGCAGGCGTGCCATGATCTAGGAAGCTCTCGCCCGTCGAGTTCGGAAAGTTTGTAGTAGCCCTTTCCCAATACTTCTATGACTCGGAAGGGTCCTTTCCAGTTTGCTGCCAGCTTTCCTTCTCCAGGTCGAGTTGTTCCTATATCGTTTCGGATTAGGATAAGGTCATTTTTAACAAAGGCTTGTTGTATTACTTTTCGGTTGTATCTGGAAGCCATTCATCTTTTCAACGCCTTTTTCCTTATCCGAGCTTTCTCTCGGATTTCTGGAAGTAAGTCGAGCTCTTCATTTTGAAGTTGGGAATTAACTTTTTTACTATAATGGATTACTCTGGGTGATCCTTCTTCGACCTCCACTGGAATCATTGCCTCCATTCCATAAGCTAATTGGAAAGGTGACTCCTTTGTCGTGGAATGTGGAGTCGTTCGATACGCCCATAGGACTTGTGGGAGCTCCTCAGCCCAGGCTCCCTTTGCATCCTGTAATCTCCATTTTATCCCTGCCAATATAACTCTGTTAGCAGCTTCGGCTTGCCCATTGGCTTGGGGGTGCTCAACAGAGGTGAATTGTTGTTTTATATTCAGGTCGGCCGCTAGTTTTCTGAAGCCTGCATCTGTGAACTGGGTACCATTGTCTGTAATGATGGAGTATGGAACTCCAAACCTTGTGACGATGTTTCTATATAAGAATTTCTGACTTCTTTGAGCTGTGGCATTGGCTAGGGGTTCTGCCTCGATCCATTTTATGAAGTAGTCTATTCCTACTATGAGGAATTTGACTTGTCCTGATCCTTGAAGAAAAGGTCCGAGGAGATCGAGTCCCCATTTTGCGAATGGCCAAGGTGAGGTTACGCTGATGAGTTCCTTTGGCGGAGTGGTGTGGAAGTTGGCATGCTTTTGACATGGCGAACATGTCCTTAGGAATTCTGTGACTTCTTTTTGTAGGGTTGGCCAATAGAATCCTGCCCGTAGTACTTTTTTGGCGAGTGCTTGCGCTTCGAGGTGATTGCCACAAATGCCACTGTGTACTTCTTCTAAGATATCCTTAGTGTTGGAAGTCAGCACACATTTTAGCAATGGTGTTGAAATCCCTCTTTTGTATAAAGTATTATTTATGATGGTATAGTATTGTGCTTCCCGTTTTAACCTCTTTGCCTCTTTCTTATCTGTAGGGAGGGCCTCTGTTGTGAGGTAATTAATTATGGGGGTCATCCATCCCTGAATGTGACCTGTTATGGCTAGGACGTTTTCTTCTTCTGAGATTGATGGCTTCTGTAGAATTTTTTGGATAAGGCTTCTATTGTTTCTTCCTAGTTTGGTGCTGGCTAGTTTTGAGAGTGCATCGGCCCGGGCATTTCTGTTCTCGGGGTATGTGTCGAATCTCATACTCTCCGAGTTATCGGAGCTGTTCCCTGGTTTTGTTCAGGTACTTTTTCATAGTGAGATCTTTGGCTTGGTAGCTGCCTATTATTTGTGAACTGACTACCTGTGAGTCGCAGAAGATGATAAGTTTTTGAGCTCCAACCTCCCTAGCCAGCTTCAAACTAGCTAGTAGTGCCTTATATTCCGCTTGATTGTTTGAGGCAGGGAACGCAAATTTGAGGGTGAGTTTGATCTGGGTCCCCTGGTCGCTTTTGATTATTACGCATGCGCCACTTCCCGTTTTATTTGAGGAGCCATCCACGTATAGATTCCATTCTGTGGGGATTTCCGGTGTGTCCGTAAATTCCACAATAAAGTCAGCCAAATATTGAGATTTGATGGCCATCCGAGCTTCGTATTGAAGGTCGAATTCGGACAACTCGACTGCCCATTGTAAGATTCTGTCTGCCAAGTCTGTTTTCTGTAAGATTCCTTTTATGAGCTGGTTGGTCCAAATTTTAATGGTGTGAGACTGGAAATATGGGTGAAGTCGTCGAGATGTTATTATGAGAGCGTAAGCGAACTTTTCTATTTTCTGGTAGTTCTGCTCGGACCCTTGTAACGTTTTGCTGATAAAGTATATGGCTTGTTGCCCATTGTTGTCTTCTCGGACCAGTGCTGAGGTTATTGCCCGATTTCCCACTGCGAGGTACAAGATGAGTGGTTCTCCTTCCCGTGGCCGACTTAATATAGGTGGCTGTCCTAGAAATTTTTTGAAGTCTTGGAAGGCTTGCTCGCATTCAACTGTCCATTCAAACTCCTTTCCCTTCCTTAGAGTGGCGTAGAAAGGGAGAGATCTTATTGTGGATCCCACCAGGAATCTGGACAAGGCTGCCAACCGCCCGTTGAGTTGTTGTACCTCTTTGATACATGTCGGGCTTTTCATGTCGAGTACGGCCCTGCACTTGTCTGGGTTTGCCTCGATTCCTCTTTGTGTGATCATAAAACCCAAGAATTTACCAGCTTCTACTGCGAAGGAACACTTTGTGGGATTGAGTCACATGCCGTGTCGTCTTATGGTGTTGAATACTTGTGTTAGGTCGGATAATAACATCTCTTTGTTTTGCGTCTTTACTAGCATGTCGTCTACATAGACCTCCATGTCTTTCTGATGTGATCCGAAAAAACTTTGCTCATTAATCTTTGGTAAGTGGCTCCCGCATTTTTGAGACCGAAGGGCATAACAATGTAGTAGTAATTTGCCTTTGGGGTTAAGAAAGAGGTTTTTCTTGGTCGGGTGGGTACATTGGGATTTGGTTGTATCCCGAGTATGCATCCATAAAGGAGAGGTATTCGTATCCAGAGGAGGCATCTACCAGTACATCGATGTTTGGGAGCAGATAAGGATCTTTTGGGCAAGCTTTGTTGAGATCGGTATAGTCGGTGCACATTCTCCACTTCCCATTTGACTTTTTTACCAAAATGACATTAGCAAGCCATAGCGGGTATTCGACTTCTCTTATGAAGCCTGCCTCCAGTAGAGCTCGTATAATTTGCCTTTAGGGTATTTGACTTCTCAATTTTTTTTGTTGAGATCGGTATAATCTGGTCCTAGCTTTCTGCGCCTTTGTTGTACTGGCCGAGATCCTGGGTAGACTGCTAGCTTGTGGCACATTAGTTTGGGATCTATGCCTGGCATGTCTGTGGCCTTCCACGCAAAGAGGTCGGCGTTGTCACGTAGGAACTGTATGAGTGATTCTTTTATGTCCCCTTTTAGGAGTGTGCCGATGTTGGTTGTTTGGTCCGGGGTGTTCCCGATCTGGATTTTCTCTATTTCTCCTTCAGGTTATGGGCGGAGCTCCTCCCGCCTCCGAACTCCACCGAGCTCAATTGTGTGGAATTCTTCTCCTCTGACTCTGAGGTTTAGACTTTCGTTGTAACAGTGTCACGCCATCTTCTGATCTGCCTTTACTGTGGCTATTCCTTCTGCGGTTGGGAACTTCATGCATAGATGCAAAGTCGAGACTATTGCGCCGAGTTGATTTAACGTTGCCCGACCTATTAGGGCATTGTAGGTTGAGCTTACGTCAACGATGATGCAATCTATTTTGAGTGTTCTTGACTGACTTCCCTTTCCAAAAGTTGTGTGGAGCGGGATGTATCCCATTGGTTGAACCGGGGTATCTCCTAACCCGAACAGGCTGTCCAGATATGCTCTGAGTTCTTTTTCTTCCAAGCCGAGTTTGTCGAAGGCGGTTTTAAATAAGATATCGCCAGAGCTCCCCTGGTCTATCAATGTGCAGTAAAGATTTGCGTTTGCTAGTATAATAGTGATGACCATGGGATCGTCATGCCCTGACATGACGCCGGATGCGTCTTCCTTGTTAAAAGTGATCGCCGGGATGTCGGGTGTTTCCTTCTTTTCTGCGACATGGTATACGTCTTTGAGATGTCTTTTGCGGGATGATTTGGAGATTCCTCCCCCGGTGAATCCACCATGTATCATGTGGACATGTCTTTCTGGCGTCCGGGATGATCGCGCGGTTGGTTCGACGTCTTCTGCTCTTCTTGTTTTCCTTTGTTCATCATCACGGGTGGCCAGGTATCGATCTAGCTTTCCATCTCGTACGAGCTTTTCTATGACGTTTTTTAAGTCAAAACACTGATTGGTGGAGTGCTTGCGGATCCGATGGTATTCACAATATTCAGCCTGGTTTCCTCCTCCTTTTTTGCCTTTGAGTGGTCGAGCTGGTGGTATTTTTTCTGTGTTGCAAACCTCTCTGTAGACATCCACAAGAGACACCCGAAGAGGAGTGTAATTGTGGTATTTTTTGATTTTCTCTCCATCGCGATTTTCTTTCTTTCTGGAATCTTTGTTTATCCCGAGAAGTGAACCCGGTCTTTAAGGTCTCTCCTAATTGGGAGTTTTCTTCCATGTTGATGTACTTTTCCGCTCGATCTTGCACCTCGTTTAGAGACGTGGGGTACTTCTTTGATATAGATTGACTAAAAGGCCCTTCTCGCAGGCCATTAATGAGACCCATGATGGCAGCGTCTGTTGGAAGGTTTTGTATATCCATGCATGTTTTGTTGAATCTCTCCATGTAGTTACGCAGGGTTTCCCGCTCTCCTTGTCTGATTCCTAGTAAGCTCGGAGCATGTTTAGCTTTGTCCTTTTGGATGGAGAATCTAGCCAGAAATTTTTTACCCATGTCGTCGAAACTTGAGATGGACCTAGGAGGGAGATTGTCGAACCATCTAATTACTATTTTTGTTAAAGTAGTTGGAAAGGCTTTGCAACGAACTGCATCTGAGGCATCAGTGAGGTACATTCTGCTTCTGAATTTGCTGAGATGATGGATGGAATCTGTAGTGCCATCGTATAAGGTCATGTCTAGGAGTTTAAAGTCCTTTGGGATTTTTGTCTTCATGATTTCTTTGGTGAATGGGTCTTGCTCCTTTCGTGCATTATCTTCGGGAATGGATCGGCTGACTTTCGTCTTGACATCAGCTTCAAATTTTAGGAGTTTGGTTTCCAGTTCCCAGCGTCGCCTTATTTCTCTTTGTAGATCCTTCTCGGTCTCTCGCTGACGTAGAGCGTCTTCCTCAAGTTGTTTTAACCGATCTTGAAATGTCTCCAGGGCTCCCTCATTTGGGGAGTTCTTATTGTTGATTTGGGGAGTATCTTTTGGTGTAGTGTCCGCATTTTTGTGCGGCGTTCTATCCTCTAGATCCGAGTCATGGTTGTTGTCATGGTTGTCCGTCATGGTGCTGGGATGACTTCCAGGTTCCCCGGCAACGGCGCCAATGTTCCGTGGGTTACTTGAAACTATAGGTCGATCTCGGATGAGATCTTCTGTGCTGGTCAGGGCTGTTGTGTCCGACTTGATGATGGTGCTGATCCTTCATCCTCGAAGGGTGGAGGGTACCTGCAAGGGACTCCGATGTTTAAGTTAGCAAGGGTATTAAACAGGTATTGAGTAGAATCAGAGTATGAGTTATACCTGGGTGCTCCAGTGTATTTATAATGGCGTAGGGTGACCTTCTTAGATAAGATAAGTTAGTTATCTTATCTTATCTTTATCTTATCTTCAAGTGAGGTCATCTTTATCTTCAAGGGAACTGCCCTTCTCTCGGTAGGCTTGGGCTGCCTTAGGATTTGGGGCGTGTTCCTCTATTTGGGCCCTTCTTTGGGCTTTCCTAGTGACTTGGCTGACCTCTTTAAAAAGAGGTCGGGTTGCCCTGACCTGAAGAGGTCGGTCGCTTTGTCTGTCAAACATCCCGGGTCAGACAGCTCGACCCAGGGTATGAATAACTACCATCCTCACCCAATTTATTTTTGAAAATCCATTTCATTCCGGTTACCTTTTTACCTTATGGATTTGGTACAAGAGTCCAAACCTCATTCTTTTCAATTTATGCTAGCTCTTCCTCCATGGCTTTAACCCATGAGGGGTCTTTAAGAGCTTGCTTCATATTGAGATGTTCTAATTAGGACAAGAATGCAACATTGCTTGGTTCCATTTACTTTTTGCTTGAGGATCTAATGGTTATGCCTTGTAAAGGATCACCAATGATGAATTCATGAGGGTAATCCTTAAAAAATTTCCATTCACGTGGCCTTTGAGGAATGGTTTTGCTTTGACTAGTTTCAGTTGGCAACTCTGTTCTGGATTCTTAGGCTTTCAGGAGACAAAACAAAAATGTCTCATCCATTCTAAAGAGAAGTTTCTGTACAGACAGATTCAACAGTTGGGACAGATTTGAGATTTTCTTTATTGGCTTGATGGTTCACATCAGTTTCACTACCTGTATCATCATCTAAAAGAGCACTGGAAATGGTGTTAGAATAACAAAAAGACACATGTATGGATTCCTTAGTAGTTCTATGTTCTTTGAAGTAAACCCTAAATGCTTTGCTAGTGGTGGAGTATCCAACAAACATTCCTTCATAAGATTTTGGAACAAATTTTCCAAGATTTTCCTTATTGTTAAGTACAAAACATTCGCATCTAAAAATATGGAAATACTTAAGGTTAGGTGGGGTTCCTTTCCAAAGCTCATATGGAATTTTCTTTAAACCTTTTATAATGATGGTTCTATTTAGAATATAACAAGCTGCATTTACAGCTTCAGCCCACAAAGACTTTGGAACATCATTTACAAAGCATTGCCCTAGTCATTTCTTAAAGGCTTCTATTCCTTCATTCAACAACCCCATTTTTTTGAGGTGTTGTTGGGCACGAAAAGTTATGTGCTATTTCAACTTCATCATAAAAATATTCAAAATCTTGATTTTCAAACTCCTTTCTATGATCACTTCTCAAGTGGGCAATTTTTAAATCCTTTTCATTTTGGATCTTTTTGCAAAGAGAAGAGAAAGCATAGAATGCATCACTTTTGTGAGCTAAGAAAAGAACCCAACCAAATATAGAGTAATCATCCACCATTACCAAACCAAAATGTTTTCGTCCTAAACTTTGTGTTCAAGTAAGACCAAAAAGATCAATACGTAACATTTCCAATGGCCTTTTAGTAAAAATTCCATCTTTGGGTTTAAAAGATGATCTTACTAATGAGCGGATAATTTATACGCTTTTTGGCATTATTTTTAGGTAGTTTTTAGTAGGATCTAGCTACTTTTAGGGATGTTTTTATTCGTTTTTATGTAAAATTCACATTTCTGGACTTTACTATGAGTTTGTGTATTTTTCTGTGATTTCAGATATTTTCTGGCTGAAATTGAGGGACTTGAGCAAAAATCTTATTCAGGCTGAAAAAGGATTGCTGATGCTGTTGGATTCTGACCTCCCTACACTCGAGATGGATTTTCTGGAGTTACAGAACTCCAAATGGCATGCTCTCAACTGCTTTGGAAAGTAGACATCTAGGGATTTCCAGAAATATATAATAGTCTATACTTTATTCGAGTTTAGATGACGCAAACTGGCGTTCAACACCGGTTCTATGCTGCATTCTGGAGTAAAACACCAGAAACACGTCACAAACCAGAGTTAAATGCTAAAAACACGTTACAACTTGGCGTTTAATCCCAAGAGAAGTCTCTGCACGTGTAAAGCTCAAGCTCAGCCCAAGCAAACACCAAAGTGGGTCCCAGAAGTGGATTTCTGCATTTAGACTTATTTCTATAAACCCTAGTAACTAGTTTAGTATAAATAGAAGTTTTTACTATTGTATTCATCGTCTTTTTGACCATTGGTCTTGTCATATCTTTGGATGTTTAGTTCTTAGACCTTGGGGGGCTAGCCATTCGGCCATGCCTGGACCATCACTTATGTATTTTCAACGGTGGAGTTTCTACACACCATAGATTAAGGGTGTGGAGCTCTGCTGTTCCTCGAGTATTAATGCAATTTCTATTATTCTTCTATTCAAATTCAGCTTATTCTTATTCTAAGATATTTGTTGCACTTCAACACGATGAATGTGATGATCTGTGACACTCATCATCATTCTCACATATGAACGCGTGACTGACAACCACTTCCGTTCTACCTTAGAACGAGCGTGTATCTATTATCCTCCAATCCGAAAGATCGGAGTCTTCGTGGTATAAGCTAGAATCCATTGGCAGCATTCTTGAGAATTTAGAAGGTCTAAACCTTGTCTATGGTATTCCAAGTAGGATTCAGGGATTGAATGACTGTGACGAGCTTCAAACTCACGAGTGTTAGGCGTAGTGACAGACGCAAAAGGATCAATGGATCTTATTCCAACATGATCGAGAACCGACAGATGATTAGCCATGCTGTGACAGAGCATTTGGACCATTTTCACTGAGAGGACGGGAGGTAGCCATCGACAATGGTGAATCCCAACATACAGCTTACCAAGGAAAGGAGTAAGAATGATTGGATGAAAGCAATAGGAAAGCAGAGATTCAGAAGGAACACAGTATCTTCATGCGCTTATCTGAAATTCCCACCACTGAATTACATAAGTATCTCTATCCTTATTTTATGCTTTATCTATCTTTATATTTTCGAAAACCATTATAACCATTAGAATCCGCTTGACTGAGATTTACAAGATGACCATAGCTTGCTTTATACCAACAATCTGCGTAGGATCGACCCTTGCTCACGTAAGGTGTTACTTGGACGACCCAGTGCACTTGCTGGTTAGTTGTGCGAAGTTGTGACAAAGTGTGATTCACGTTTGAGAGCTCCAAGTCTTTGGCGCCATTGTTGATGATCACAATTTCGTGCACCAGGTTTTTGGCGCCGTTGCCGGGGATTGTTTGAGTTTGGACAACTGACGGTTCATCTTGTTGCTCAGATTAGGTAATTTTCTTTTCAAAAAAATTTTAAAAAATCTTTCAAAATTTTTTTATTTGTTTTTATTTTTCAAAAAAAATTGTTTAAAAAAAACCAAAAAAATTAATAAAATCATAAAAACCAAAAAAATAATTTTGTGTTTCTTGTTTGAGTCTAGTGTCAATTTTTAAGTTTGGTGTCAATTGCATGTTTTTAAAATTTATGCATTTTTTTTTTCAAAAATTTCATGCATGGTGTTCTTGATGATCTTCAAGTTGTTCTTGATAAGTCTTCTTGTTTGATCTTCATATTTTCTTGTTTTGTGTCTTTTGTTATTTTTCATATGCATTTTTGCATTCATAGAGTCTAAACATGAAAAATTTCTAAGTTTGGTGTCTTGCATGTTTTTCTTTTCTTGAAAATTTTCAAAAATAAGTCTTGATGTTCATCTTGATCTTTAAAGTGTTCTTGGTCTTCATCTTGATGTTCATAGTGTTCTTGCATGCATCATTGGTTTTGATCCAAAATTTTCATATTTTTGGGTCATATTTGTGTTTTTCCTTCTCCTCATTAAAAATTCAAAAATAAAAATATCTTTCCCTTATTTTTCTCATAAATTTCGAAATTTTGGGTTGACTTAGTCAAAAAATTTTTAAAATAAGTTTTTTCTTGTTAGTCAAGTCAAGATTTCAATTTTAAAAATCCTATCTTTTCAATATCTTTTTGGAAAATCAAATCTTTTTCATTTTTTATTATTTTCGAAAATTTTTAAAAATTGATTTTCAAAATCTTTTTTCTTACTTTCATTTCAAAAATTTGAAATCTTTACTAACAATTAATATGATTGATTCAAAAATTTGAAGTTTGTTACTTTCTTGTTAAGAAAGGTTCAATCTTTAAATTCTAGAATCATATATTTTAGTTTCTTGTTAGTCAAGTAATCAAATTTTAATTTTAAAAATCAAATCTTTTCCAAAATATCTTTTTCAATCATATCTTTTCAAAATATCTTTTTCAAATCATATCTTTTTCAAAATCAATTTCAAAATCTTTTCTAACTTCTTATCTTTCAAAATTGATTTTCAAATCTTTTTCAACTAACTAATTGACTTTTTGTTTGTTTCTTATCTTTTTCAAAACCACCTAACTACTTTTCTCTCTCTAATTTTCGAAAATCACCTCCCTCCTTTTCAAAATTCTTTTAATTAACTAATTGTTTCAAATTTTAATTTTAATTTTATTTCTTCTCTTAATTTTCGAAAATCACTAACTATTTTTCAAAAAAAATAATTTTTGAAAACTCTCTCTCTCATCTCTTTCTTTTTATTTTATTTATTTACTAACACTTCTCTTTATCTAAAAAATTCGAACCCTCTCTTCTCCCCTGCGTTCAAATTTTTCTCTTTTCCTTCTTCTATTCTTATTTTCTTATACTCACATAAAGGAATCTCTCTACTGTGCTAAAGAGGATCCCTATTATTATTTTCTGTTTCCTTCTTTTTCATATGAGCAGGAGCAAGGACAAGAACATTCTTATTGAAACAGATCCTGAACCTGAAAGGACTCTAAAGAGGAAGCTAAGAGAAGCTAAAGCACAACAATTCAGAGAAAACCTTACAGAGAATCTCGAAAAAGAAAGAGACATGGCCGAACCCAATAACAATGGTGGAGGCGCAAGGAGGATGCTTGGTGATTATACTACACTTACTTCCAACTTTTATAGAAGAAGTATCTCAATCCTTGCCATTGGAGCAAACAATTTTGAGCTGAAGCCTTAACTAGTTGCTCTGATGCAACAGAACTGCAAGTTCCATGGACTTCCATCAGAAGATCCCTATCAGTTCTTAACTGAATTCTTGCAGATCTGTGATACTGTTAAGACTAATGGAGTAGATCCTGAAGTCTACAGGCTCATGCTTTTCCCTTTTGCTGTAAGAGACAAGGCTAGAACATGGTTGGACTCACAACCTAAAGATAGCCTGGACTCTTGGGATAAGCTGGTCACAGCCTTCTTGGTTAAGTTCTTTCCTCCTCAAAAGCTGAGCAAGCTTAGAGTGGATGTTCAGACCTTCAAGCAAAAAGATGGTGAGTCCTGAAGGCTGGGCATTAGTGACAGACGCAAAAGAATCACTGGATTCTATTCCAACCTGATTGAGAACCGACAGATGCTTAGCCGTGCTATGACAGAGCACGTTGAACATTTTCACTGAGAGGATGGGAGGTAGCCATTGACAACGGTGAAACCCTACATACAGCTTGCCATGGAAGGAGCCTTGCGTGCATGAAGAAGAAGATAGTAGGAAAGCAGAGATTCAGAAGATAGAGCATCTCCAAAACCTCAACCTGTTCTCCATTACTGTAAAACAAGTATCTATTTCATGTTCTTTTACTTTTCACAATTAAACCTGAGAATTATTGATATCCTGACTAAGAGTTACAAGGTAACCATAGCTTGCTTCAAGCCGAGAATCTCTGTGGGATCGACCCTTACTCACGTAAGGTATTACTTGGACGACCCAGTGCACTTGCTGGTTAGTTGTGCGGAATTGCAAAAGTGTGATTGCAATTTTATGCACCAACGGGAGGTAGCCATTGACAACGATGAAACCCAACATACAGCTTGCCATGGAAAGGAGTAAGAATGATTGGATGAAAGCAATAGGAAAGCAGAGATTCAGAAGGAACACAGTATCTTCATGCGCTTATCTAAAATTCCCACCACTGAATTACATAAGTATCTCTATCCTTATTTTATGCTTTATTTATCTTTATATTTTCGAAAACCATTATAACCATTAGAATCCGCCTGACTGAGATTTACAAGATGACCATAGCTTGCTTCATACCAACAATCTCCGTGTGATCGATCCTTACTCACGTAAGGTATTACTTGGACGACCCAGTGCACTTGCTCGTTAGTTGTGCGAAGTTGTGACAAAGTGTGATTCACGTTTGAGAGCTCCAAGTCTTTGGCGCCATTGTTGATGATCACAATTTTGTGCACCACTTACTTATTTGCCTAGTTGACAAGCATTGCAAGTAATATCTTTATCAAATTTAATATTTGGAATTCCTTTAACTAAATTCCTTTTAACAAGCTTAGAAATTTGGTACATACTTGCATGTCCCAATTTCTTATGCCAAAGCCATTTTTCAGATTCAAGAGAGGTAAAACAAGTTACTTTTTTATCCTTTAAATATTCTAGAGTTAATCCATAGACATAAGTGCACCTTTTAACTCAAATAAAATATCACCGAATTTTTCACAAATAACCAAGCAATCCAATTTTCTAAAAATAACCAAATATCCAAGATCACACAATTGGATGATGCTTAGTAGATTATGCTTTAATCCATCAACAAGCAAAACATCATTAATGGAAGAAGAAAAGTTCTTACCCACTTTACCTATGGCCACTATTTTTCCCTTTCCATTGTCACTAAAAGTAACAAAACCTCCATCATACTCATCAAGCTTGATGAAGAATGTTGACTTTTCGGTCATGTGCCTAGAGCACCCACTATCCATATACCACATGTTGTCCTTTCTTTTGGATGCTAGGCAAACCTACAAAAATGCTTAAGTGACCTTAGGTATCCAAATCTTTTTGGATCCTTTAATGTCAAACCATCTTCTTTGTCGCTAGCCATTATAGTTACAAATAATCTTGTAAACTTTGTTACCAACCATCCTTTCACTTATGAAACATTGAATTGGAAAGTGTCCATTCCGATTATATAATCTACAAAATTTTTTTGTTACTGTTTCTTTGGGTTTTGAAATCTAATGTCATCCAAAGTGGAAGCTATATTAGCAAATGGAGAAATTTTAAAAATAGTTTTTGAATTTTTATGAAAACCCAAACCAGCTTTATCAAAGAGAAGTTTTTGACTAGCCAAGAGTTGATTCAAATTTTCAAAACTTTGGGCAAAGTTAGCTAGGTCCTCTTTTAGTTTTTTTTACCTCTTTGTGCAGCCTCTTATTTTCCTCAAAATAATTCAGATTTGCAATCACATAATGATGATATTCACAGCTCTTAAGTTCATCTTTTAATAGCAGTTTTGGCTTCCCTTAATTTATCTTTGAGAAAACCATTTTTTTGCTTTTAGAATGGTAACTTGAGATTCAAGATCATAGTTTTCATTTAAGAAGCATCTGATTTTTTCATTGAGATGATCTATCATAAGATGAAGTTCTTCCTTAGAGGGGTCATTGAGAGTTACCTCATCCATATGGTCGGCTGGTGGACGAAATTGTGATAAAAGAGTTCCAGGCACTGTTAGAGAAGCTCACAACTCCGTTCAACTTAACCAGCAAGTGTACTGGGTCGTCCAAGTAATAAACCTTACGTGACTAAGGGTCGATCCCACAGAGATTGTTGGTATGAAGCAAGCTATGGTCACCTTGTAAATCTCAGTTAAGCAGATTAATTGATTTATGATGATTTCGAAAATAATAAATAAACAGAAAATAAAATAGGATAGAAATACTTATGTAAATCAATAATGGGAATTTCAGATAGGCGTGTGGAGATGCTAGAATCCTTTCTTATCTCTACTTTCTTATTACATTTATCCAATCCTTCTTACTCCTTTCCATGGCAAGCTGTATGTAGGGCATCACCATCATCAATGGCTACTTTCAATCCTCTCGGGAAAATGGTCCTATGCGCTGTCACTGCACGGCTAATCGTCTGGAGGCATCACCCTTGTTGATAGCTACATCCCATCCTCTCAGTGAAAATGGTCCAAATGCTCTGTCACAGCATGGCTAATCATCTGTCGGTTCTCAATCAGGTTGGAGTAGAATCCATTGATTCTTTTGCGTTTGTCATCACGCCCAGCCTTCAGGAGTTTGAAGCTCGTCACAGTCATTCAACACCGGAATCCTACTCGGAATACCACAGACAAGGTTTGACTTTCTGGATCCCCATGAATGCCGCCATCTATCTAGCTCATACCACGAAGATTCTATTGGGGAATCTAAGAGATATGCGCCCGGCCTAGAGTAGAACGGAAGTGGTTGTCAGTCACACGCGTTCATAGGTGAGAATGATGATGAGTGTCACGGATCATCACATTCATCAAAGTGTTGTGCAACGTATATCTTGGAATAAGAATAAAAGAGAATTGAATAGAAAGCAATAATAATTGTATTGAATCTTGAGGTACAGCAGAGCTCCACACCCTTAATCTATGGTGTGTAGAAACTCCACCGTTGAAAATACATAAGTGAAAGGTTCAGGCATGGCCGAATGGCCAGCCCCCTAAAACGTGCTCAATGGCCTCCTAAGATAAGAATAAAACAAAACTGAGACCAAAGTTGAAACGTGGTCAAAAGATGACTAATACACTAGTAAAAAGTCTTATTTATACTAAACTAGCTACTAGGGTTTACATGAGTAAGTAATTGATGCATAAATCCACTTCCGGGGCCCACTTGGTGTATGCTTGGGCTGAGCTTGATCTATCCACTAGTTGAGGCTTCTCTTGGAGTTGAACGCCAAGTTAGAATGTGTTTTGGGCGTTCAACTCCAGGTTGTGACGCGTTTCTGGCGTTTAACTCCAGACAGCAGCATGTACTTGGCGTTCAACGCCAATTTACGTCGTCAATTTCCGAATAAAGTATGGACTATTATATATTTCTGGAAAGCTCTGGATGTCTACTTTCCAACGCCATTGAAAGCGCGCCAATTAGAGTTCTGTAGCTCCAGAAAATCCATTTCGAGTGCAGGGAGGTCAGATTCCAACAGCATCAGCAGTCCTTTTGTCAGCCTTTTTCAGAATTTTGCTCAAGTCCCTCAATTTCAGCCAGAAATTACCTGAAATCACAGAAAAACACACAAACTCATAGTAAAGTCCAAAAATGTGAATTTAACATAAAAACTAATGAAAACATCCCTAAAAATAGCTTGAACTTACTAAAAACTACCTAAAAATAATGCCAAAAAGCGTATAAATTATCCCCTCATCACAACACCAAACTTAAATTGTTGCTTGTCCCCAAGCAACTGAAAATCAATTAGGATAAAAAGAAGAGAATATACTATAAATTCCAGAATATCAATGAATATTAATTATAATTAGATGAGCGGGACTTGTAGCTTTTTGCTTCTGAACAGTTTTGGCATCTCATTTTTTTCCTTTGAAGTTTAGAATAATTGGCTTCTCTAGGAACTTAGAATTTCGGATAGTGTTATTGACTTTCCTAGTTATGTATGTTGATTCTTGAACACAGCTACTTATGAGTCTTGGCCGTGGCCCTAAGCATTTTGTTTTCCAGTATTACCACCGGATACATAAATGCCACAGACACATGACTGGGTGAACCTTTTCAGATTGTGACTCAGCTTTGCTAGAGTCCCCAGTTAGAGGTGTCCAGAGCTCTTAAGCACACTCTTTTTGCTTTGGATCACGACTTTAACCACTCAGTCTCAAGCTTTTCACTTGGGCCTTCATGACACAAGCACATGGTTAGGGACAGCTTGATTTAGCCGCTTAGGCCTGGATTTGATTTCCTTAGGCCCTCCTATCCATTGATGCTCAAAGCCTTGGATCCTTTTTTACCCTTGCCTTTTGGTTTTAAGGGCTATTGGCTTTTTCTGCTTGCTTTTTCTTTTTCTATTATTTTTTTTGCCAATTATTATTATTATTATTATTTTTTTCGTAAGCTTTTGCTTTTTTTCACTGCTTTTTCTTGCTTCAAGAATCAATTTCATAATTTTTCAGATTATCAATAACATTTCTCTTTATTCATCATTCTTTCAAGAGCCAACAGTTTTAACATTCATAAACAACAAGATCAAAAATTTATGCACTGTTCAAGCATTCATTCAGAAAACAAAAAGTATTGTCACCACAACAATATAATTAAATTAAATTCAAGGATAAATTCGAAATTCATGTACTTCTTGTTCTTTTGAATTAAAACATATTTCATTTAAGAGAGGTGAAGGATTAATGGAATTATTCATAACTTTAAGACATGGTTACTACATACTAATGATCATGAAGTAGAGACACAAAATATAGATAAACATAACATAGAAACCGAAAAATAGAAAGAAATAAGAACAAGGAATGAATCCACCTTAGTGGCGTCTTCTTCTTGAAGGTCCAACAATGTCCTTAAGCTCTTCTATGTCCCTTCCTTGCCTTTGTTGCTCCTCCCTCATTGCTCTTTGATCTTCTCTTATTTCATGGAGAATGATGGAGTGCTCATGATGTTCCACCCTTAATTGTTCCACGTTGTGACTCAAATCTTCTAAGGAAGTGTTGAGTTGTTCCCAATAGTTATTGGGAGGAAAGTGCATCCCTTGAGGCATCTCAGGGATTTCTTGATGATGAGCTTCCTCATGCATCTCTTGAGATCCGTGGGGGGTCTCTCTTGCTTGCTCCATCCTCTTCTTGGTGATTGGCTTATCCTCTTCAATGGGGATGTCTCCTTCTATGATAACTCCAGCTGAGTAACATAGATGGCAAATAAGGTGAGGAAAAGCTAGCCTTGCCATGGTGGAGGGCTTGTCGGCTATTTTGTAGAATTCATTGGAGATGACTTCATGAACTTCTACTTCCTCTCCAATCATGATGCTATGAATCATGATGGCCTGATCCACAGTAACTTCAGATCGGTTGCTATTGGGAATGATGGAGCGTTGAATGAACTCCAACCATCCTCTAGCCACAGGCTTGAGGTCCAGTCTTCTTAGTTGGACTGGCTTGCCTTTGGAGTCTCTCTTCCATTGAGCTCCTTCCACACATATGTCCATAAGGACTTGGTCCAACCTTTGATTAAAGTTGACCCTTCTAGTGTAGGGGCGTGCATCTTCTTGCATCAAGGGCAAGTGGAACGCCAACCTCACATTTTCTGGACTAAAATCTAAGTATTTCCCCCGAACCATTGTGAGATTATTATTTGGACTCGGGTTCATACTTTGATCATAGTTCCTATTGATACATGCATTGGCATAGAACTCTTGAACCATTAAGATTCCGACTTGTTGCATGGGGTTGGTTAGGACTTCCCAACCTCTTCTTCGGATTTCATGTCGGATCTCCGGATACTCATTTTTCTTGAGCTTGAAAGGGACCTCAGGGATCACCTTCTTCTTTGCCACAACATCATAGAAGTGGTCTTGATGGCTTTTGGAGATGAATCTTTCCATCTCCCATGACTCGGAGGTGGAAGCTTTTGTCTTCCCTTTTCCTTTTCTAGAGGATTCTCCAGCCTTAGGTGCCATTAATGGTAATGGAAAAAGAAAAAGCTTATGCTTTTACCACACCAAACTTAAAATATTGCTCGCCCTCGAGCAAGAGAAGAAAGAAGAGAAGAAGAAGAAGAAGAAAATGGAGGTGAGTCAGGGGAGATAGATTCGGCCAAGGTATAGTAGAGGGGGTAGTGTTGTGTGAAAATGAGGTAGAATGGAAGGGTATATATAGGGAGAGTGGAGAGGGTAGGTTCGGCCATTTAGGGTGGGATTGAGGGGGACATGTTTTTGAATTTTTAAGGTAGGTGGGGTTTATGGGGAAGAGTGGATGGATGTGAGTGGTGAATAGGTGATTGGGAAGAGAGATTGAGGTGATTGGTGAATGGTTTTTGGGAAGTGTGACATGGGGAAGAGTAAAATAGGATTAGGAGGTAAGGTGGGAATATAGTAGGTGGGGATCCTGTGGGGTCCACAGATCTTGAGGTGTCAAGGAATTCCATCCCTGCACCAAATAGGCATGTAAAATGCCTTTGCACACCATTCTGGCATTTAAACGCCGAGTGGTGCACATTCTAGGCATTCAACGCCCACATGTAACATGTTTCTGGCGTTGAACGCTAGTTTCATGCTTGTTACTGGCGTTCAGCGCCAGCTTTTCCTCTAGGCACATTCCTGGCGTTCAGCGCCAGAATATTGCTTGTTTTTGGCATTCAGCGCCAAATTCATGCTCTGTTCTGGCGTTGAACGCCAGACAGATGCTCCTTACTGGCGTTGAACGCCAGTCTGTGCTTCCTCCAGGGTGTGATTTTTCTTCTGCTGTTTTTTTGATTCTGTTTTTAATTTTTATATTTTTTTCGTGACTCCACATGATCATGTACCTAATAAAACACAAAGTAACAATAAAATAAAATAAAATAAAAATTAGATAAATAAAATTGGGTTGCCTCCCAACAAGCGCTTCTTTAATGTCAATAGCTTGACATTGTGCTCTCATGGAGCCACAAAGGTGATCAGGTCAATGTTGTATAGTCCCAACACCAAACTTAGAGTTTGGATATGGGGTCTTAACACCAAACTTAGAGTTTGGTTCTGGCCTCCCAACCCCAAACTTAGAGTTTGACTGTGGGGGGCTCTTCTTGACTCTGAACTGAGAGAAGCTCTTCATGCTTACTCTCTTTTGTCACAGAGGGATGGCCATGTGCCTTAAACACAAGGTAGTCCCCATTCAATTGAAGGACTAATTCACCTCTGTTGACATCTATCACAGCTCCTGCTGTAGCCAGGAAAGGTCTTCCAAGGATGATGCATTCATCCTCTTCCTTCCTAGTGTCAAAGATTATGAAATCAGCAGGGATGTAAAGGCCTTCAACCTTTACTAACACGTCCTCCACTATTCCATAAGCTTGTCTTAATGACTTGTCTGCCAATTGTAATGAGAACAAGGTAGGTTGTACCTCAATGATCCCCAGCTTCTCCATTACAGAGAGTGGCATAAGATTTATCCCTGACCCCAGATCACATAGAGCCTTTTCAAAGGTCATGGTGCCTATGGTACAAGGTATTAAGAACTTGCCAGGATCTTGTTTCTTTTGAGGTAGAGTTTGCTGAATCCAAGTATCCAGTTCACTAATGAGCAAGGGAGGTTCACTTTCCCAAGTCTCATTACCAAACAACTTGGCATTCAGCTTCATGATAGCTCCTAAATATTGAGCAACTTGCTCTCCAGTCACATCTTCATCCTCTTCAGAGGAAGAATAGTCTTCAGAGCTCATGAATGGCAGAAGGAGATTTAATGGAATCTCTATGGTCTCTATATGAGCCTCAGATTCCTGTGGATCCTTAATAGGAAACTCCTTCTTGCTTGAGGGACGTCCCAGGAGGTCTTTCTCACTAGGATTTTCATCCTCCTCCTCCCTTGTGCATTCGGCCATATTGATTATATCAATGGCCTTGCACTCTCCTTTTGGATTTTCTTCTGTATTGCTTGGGAGAATACTGGGAGGAGTTTCAATGATTTTCTTACTCAGCTGGCCCACTTGTGCCTCCAGATTTTTGATGGAGGATCTTGTTTCACTCATGAAACTGAAAGTGGCCTTTGACAGATCAGAGACTAGATTGGCTAAATTAGAAGTGTTTTGTTCAGAATTCTCTGTCTGTTGCTGAGAAGATGATGGAAAAGGCTTGCCATTGCTCAGCCTATTGCGTCCACCATTGTTAAAGCCTTGTTGAGGCTTTTGTTGATCCTTCCATGAGAAATTTGGATGATTTCTCCATGATGAGTTATAGGTGTTTCCATAAGGGTCACCCATGTAATTAACCTCTGCCATGGCAGGGTTCTCAGGATCATAAGCTTCTTCAGAAGCTGCCTCTTTAGTACTGTTGGATGCATGTTTCCATCCATTCAGATTTTGAGAGATCATGTTGACCTGTTGAGTCAACACTTTGTTCTGAGCCAATATGGCATTCAGAGCATCAATTTCAAGAACTCCTTTCTTCTGAGGTATCCCATTATTCACGGAATTCCTCTCAGAAGTGTACATGAATTGGTTGTTTGCAACCATATCAATGAGTTCTTGAGCCTCTTCAGGCATTTTCTTTAGGTGAATAGATCCACCTGCAGAATGATCCAATGACATTTTTGAAAATTCAGACAGGCCATAAGAGAATATATCTAATATGGTCCATTCTGAAAACATGTCAGATGGACATCTTTTGGTCAGCTGCTTGTATCTTTCCCAAGCTTTATAGAGGGATTCACCATCTTTTTGTTTGAAGGTTTGAACATCCACTCTCAGCTTGCTCAGCTTTTGAGGAGGAAAGAATTTATCCAAGAATACAGTGACCAGCTTATCCCAGGAGTCCAGGCTATCGTTGGGTTGTGAATCTAACCATATTCTAGCTCTGTCTCTTACAACAAAGGGGAAAAGCATGAGTCTGTAGACTTCAGGATCAACTCCATTCGTCTTTACAGTCTCACAGATCTGCAAGAACTCAGTTAAAAACTGATAAGGATCTTCAGATGGAAGTCCATAAAACTTGCAGTTTTGTTGCATTAAGGCAACTAGCTGAGGTTTCAGCTCAAAGTTGTTGGCTCCAATGGCAGGAATGGAGATGCTTCTTCCATCAAATTTGGATGTTGGCTTTGTGAAGTCACCAAGCATTCTCCTTGCATTATTATTATTTTCGGCTGCCATCTCCTTCTCTTGTTCTAATGTTTCTGAAAGGTTACATTTAGATTGTTGTAACTTAGCTTCTCTTAATTTTCTCTTCAGAGTCCTTTCAGGTAATGGATCAATCTCAACAAGAGTGCCTTTATCCTTGTTCCTGCTCATATGAAAGAGAAGAAAACAAGAAAAGAAAGAGGAATCCTCTATGTCACAGTATAGAGATTCCTTTATGTTAGTAGAAGAAGAAAGGGGAGAAGAGTAAAGAAGAATGGGTTCGGATATTTAGATGGAGAGAGGTGAAGAGAAGTGTTAGTAAATAAATAATTAAATAGAATAAGAAAAGAGAGGGGAAATTTCGAAAATAATTTTGAAAAAAGGATTAGTAATTTTCAAAAATTAAAGATAAGATAAGATTAAAATTAAAATTTAAAACAAAAAGAATTTTTGAAAAAGAGATGAGATATTTTCGAAAATTAGAGAGGGAAGAGTAGTTAGGTGGTTTTGAAAAAGATAAGAAACAAACAAAAAGTCAAAGAGTTAGTTGAAAAAGATATTAAAATCAAATTTGAAAAGATAAGAAGATAAGAGGTTAGATAAGATATTTTGAAATCAAATTTTGAAAAAGATAAAATTTTTGAAAAAGATAAGATAAAAAATAAAAAGATTTAATTCAAAAATTTGAAATTACTTACTTCACTAACAAGAAACTACAAGATAAGATTCTAGAACTTAAAGATTGAACCTTTCTTAACAAGAAAGTAACAAACTTCAAATTTTTGAATCAATCACATTAATTGTTAGTGTAATTTTGAAAATATGATATAAAGATAAGAAAAAGATTTTGAAAAAGATTTTGAAAAAGATTTTTGAAATTTTCGAAAAATGGAAAAAAAATGAAAAGATATAATTTTTGAAAAAAAGATTTTGAAAAGATAAGATTTTTAAAATTGAAATATTGACTTGACTTGTAAGAAACAACTAATTTTTAAAAATTTTTGACCAAGTCAACCCAAAATTTTGAAAATTTGGAGGGAAATAAGGAAAAGATATTTTTTGATTTTTGAATTTTTAAAGATGAGAGAGAAAAACATAAAAATGACCCCAAATATGAAAATTTTGGATCAAACACATAATGCATGCAAGAACACTATGAATGTCAAGATGAACACCAAGAACACTTTGAAGATCATGATGAACATCAAGAACATAATTTTGAAAAATTTTTGATGCAAAGAAAACATGCAAGACACCAAACTTAGAAATTTTTAATGCTTGAAAAATATGAATGCAAAGATGCACATGAAAAACAACAAGCAACACAAAACAAGAAATCATCAAGATCAAACAAGAAGACTTGTCAAGAACAACTTGAAGATCATGAAGAACACTATGAATGCATGGAATTTTTGAAAAATGCAAGAAAAATTTTTAAAGCATGCAATTGACACCAAACTTAAAAATTGACTCAAGACTCAGACAAGAACACAAAATATTTTTGATTTTTATGATTTTCTAATTTTTTTGGATTTTTATTAAATTTTTTTTTCGAAAATTTTTTTTTGGAAAAACGAAAAAGAAAAATTTTGAAAAAGTTTTTGAAAAGAAAATTACCTAATCTGAGCAACAAGATGAACCGCCAGTTGTCCATACTCGAACAATCCCCGGCAATGGCGCCAAAAACTTGGTGGACGAAATTGTGATAAAAGAGTTCCAGGCACTATTAGAGAAGCTCACAACTCCGTTCAACTTAACAAGCAAGTGTATTGGGTCGTCCAAGTAATAAACCTTACGTGAGTAAGGGTCGATCCCAAAGAGATTGTTGGTATGAAGCAAGCTATAGTCACCTTGTAAATCTCAGTTAAGCAGATTAATTGATTTATGATGATTTCGAAAATAATAAATAAACAGAAAATAAAATAGGATAGAAATACTTATGTAAATCAATAGTGAGAATTTCAGATAGGCGTGTGGAGATGCTAGAATCCTTTCTTATCTCTACTTTCTTATTACATTCATCCAATCCTTCTTACTCCTTTCCATGGCAAGCTGTATGTAGGGCATCACCATCATCAATGGCTACTTTCAATCCTCTCGGGAAAATGGTCCTATGCGCTATCACTGCACGGCTAATCGTCTGGAGGCATCACCCTTGTTGATAGCTACATCCCATCCTCTCAGTGAAAATGGTCCAAATGCTCTGTCACAGCACGGCTAATCATCTGTCGGTTCTCAATCAGGTTGGAGTAGAATCCATTGATTCTTTTGCGTTTGTCATCACGCCCAGCCTTCAGGAGTTTGAAGCTCGTCACAGTCATTCAACACCGGAATCTTACTCGGAATACCACAGACAAGGTTAGACTTTCCAGATTCCTGGAATCCTACTCGGAATACCACAGACAAGGTTAGACTTTCTGGATCCCCATGAATGCCGCCATCTATCTAGCTTATACCATGAAGATTCTGTTGGGGAATCTAAGAGATATGCGCCCGGCCTAGAGTAGAACGGAAGTGGTTGTCAGTCACACGCGTTCATAGGTGAGAATGATGATGAGTGTCACGGATCATCACATTCATCAAAGTGTTGTGCAACGTATATCTTGGAATAAGAATAAAAGAGAATTGAATAGAAAGTACTAATAATTGTATTGAATCTTGAGGTACAGCAGAGCTCCACACCCTTAATCTATGGTGTGTAGAAACTCCACCGTTGAAAATACATAAGTGAAAGGTTCAGGCATGGCCGAATGGCCAGCCCCCTAAAACGTGCTTAATGGCCTCCTAAGATGAAGAATAAAACAAAACTGAGACCAAAGATGAAACGTGGTCAAAAGACGACTAATACACTAGTAAAAAGTCTTATTTATACTAAACTAGCTACTAGGGTTTACATGAGTAAGTAATTGATGCATAAATCCACTTCCGAAGCCCACTTGGTGTATGCTTGGGCTGAGCTTGATCTATCCACGAGCTGAGGCTTCTCTTGGAGTTGAACGCCAAGTTAGAACGTGTTTTGGGCGTTCAACTCCAGGTTGTGACGTGTTTCTGGCGTTTAGCTCCAGACAGCAGCATGTACTTGGCGTTCAACGCCAATTTACGTCGTCAATTTCCGAATAAAGTATGGACTATTATATATTTCTGGAAAGCTCTGGATGTCTACTTTCCAACGCCGTTAAGAACGCACCAATTGGAGTTCTGTAGCTCCAGAAAATCCATTTCGAGTGCAGGGAGGTCAGATTCCAACAGCATCAGCAGTCCTTTTGTCAGCCTTTTTCAAAATTTTGCTCAAGTCCCTCAATTTCAGCCAGAAATTACCTGAAATTACAGAAAAACACACAAACTTATAGTAATGTCCAGAAATGTGAATTTAACATAAAAACTAATGAAAACATCCCTAAAAGTAGCTTGAACTTACTAAAAACTACCTAAAAATAATGCCAAAAAGCGTATAAATTATCCGCTCATCATCGGCCATGAGACAAGTTTGGGATTTAGTCTCAGTTTCATCTTCATCTTCATAGTTACTTTCCAAATCTTCGCAGGATGCCATGAGTCCCTTCTTATTTTCCCTTTTCGGCTAGTCCTCCTTCTTAAGTTTTGTGCAGTCAAACTTGTAATGCCCAGCTTCTCTGTGACAAATGACCTTGCTTAGATCCCACTTAGGTTTCCTTGAACTGCCTCCTTTGTTTCGTTCCTTTCACTTCATCATTCTCCTGAATTTCTTAGCAAACAAAACAAAGTCATCGTTAGATAAATCATTGTTGGATTCATCATCAAAAGATTTAGAGACAGATTTGAGAGCAACTCCTTTCTTTTTAGTATCCTTTTTCTATGCTTTTTCAATTAAGTGTTTTCAAAAGCAAGTAAGTTTCTTCTCAAATCATCATAGGTCATTTCATCAATACCACTACTATCAGCTATTACTGTAGCCTTGGTTTCCCACTCTTTAGTGAGACATCTCAAGATTTTCCTCACAAGCACAGATTATGAATGTCTGATTCCCAGAGTATCCAAGCTATTGTTGATAATGTTGAATCTTTCAAACATTTTATTGATTATTTCTCCTTCCTTCATTGAGAACATTTCCTATTCTCTATTTAGCATGTCTATTCTGTATCTTTTGACTTGGGTTGTACCTTCATGAGTAACTTGGAACTTGTCCCATATTTCCTTTGTTATTATGCATCTTGATACCCGTCAGTATTCCTCGAAGCTGACCGCACAGTTGAGCAGGTTAACAGCTTTAGCATTGAGCTCTTTTTTCTTCCTGTCATCAACATTGTAATCAGGCTTGGTATTGGGAACAACCACACCATCAGCTCCTGTTGTGGTTGGAAATTGTGGACCTTGCAGGATTATCTTCCAAAGTCTGTAATCTATAGACATAACAAAGATCTTCATTATTTCTTTCCAGTAGTTGTACTTCTTCTGATTGAAGAATGGGTGTTGGTGCACGAAATTGTGATCATCAATGGTGCCATCAACATGGTACGCTCAATTGCAATCTCAACTCTTTATCACAACTTCACACAACTAACCAGCAAGTGCACTGGGTCGTCCAAGTAATAAACCTTACGCGAGTAAAGGTCGATCCCACGGAGATTGTTGGTATGAAGCAAGCTATGGTCATCTTGTAAATCTCAGTCAGGCATATTCAAATGGTTATGAATAAATTATGAATAAAGCATAAAATAAAGATAGAGATACTTTTGCAATTCATTGGTGAGAATTTCAGATAAGCGTATGGAGATGCTCTGTCCCTTCCGTCTCTCTGCTTTCCTACCGTCTTCATCCAATCCTTCTTACTCCTTTCCATGGCAAGCTGTATGTTAGGCATCACCGTTGTCAATGGCTACAATCCCGTCCTCTTAGTGAAAATGTTCAACGCGCTCTGTCACAGCACGGCTATTCAGCTGTCGGTTCTCGATCATGTCGGAATAGAATTCAGTGATTCTTTTGCGTCTGTCACTAACACCCCACAATCACGAGTTTAAAGCTCATCACAGTTATTCAATCCTTGAATCCTACTCAGGATACCACAGACAAGGTTTAGACCTTCCGGATTCTCTTGAATGCCACCATCAATTCTAGCTTATACCACGAAGATTCCAATTAAGGGATCCAAGAGATATCCACTCAATCTAAGGTAGAACAGAGGTGGTTGTCAGGCACACGTTCATAGGTGAGAATGATGATGAGTTTCACGGATCATCACATTCATCAAGTTGAGGAACAAGTGATATCTTAGAACAAGAATAAGCTGAATTGAATAGAAGAACAATAGTAATTGCATTAATACTCGAGGTACAGCAGAGCTCCACACCTTAATCTATGGCGTGTAGAAACTCCACCATTGAAAATACATAAGAACAAAGTCTAGACATGGCCGAGAGGCCAGCCCCCATGATCTAAGATAGCATAAGACTACTCAAAGATAGCTACCCAGATGTCTAATACAATAGTAAAAGGTCCTATTTGTAGAGAACTAGTAGCCTAGGGTTTACAAAGATAAGTAAATTACATAAAAATCCACTTCCGGGCCCACTTGGTGTGTGCTTGGGCTGAGCATTGAAGCATTTTCGTGTAGAGATTCTTCTTGGAGTTAAACGCCAGATTTTGTGCCAGTTTGGGCGTTTAACTCCCATTCTTGTGCCAGTTCCGGCGTTTTACGCCAGAATTCTTGAGCTGACTTGGAACGCCTGTTTGGGCAATCAAATCTCATGCAAAGTATAGACTATTATACATTGCTGGAAAGCCCAGGATGTCTACTTTCCAATGCAGTTGAGAGCGAGCTAATTGGCCTTCTTTAGCTCTAGAAAATCCACTTCGAGTGCAGGGAGGTCAGAATCCAACAGCATCTGCAGTCCTTTTCAGTCTCTGAATCAGATTTTTGCTCAAGTCCCTCAATTTCAGCCAAAAAATACCTGAAATCACAGAAAAACACACAAACTCATAGTAAAGTCTAGAAAAGTGAATTTTAACTAAAAACTAATAAAAATATAATAAAAACTAACTAAAGCATACTAAAAGCATACTAAAAATAATGCCAAAAAGCGTATAAATTATCCGCTCATCAGGTGTCTGTTGCTTGATTGCCCTTCTGTCAGAGTATAGGCCACCAGATTTGAACCATTGTTGTCTGCCATCAGGATCTTTCCTCTAAGCTACAAAGCTTGATCTCTTTAAGACCAAGCTCTGATACCAATTGATGGTAATCAGTGGCTAAGACAAGGGAGTTTGAATCTTAGCCCCTTTTTTTCTGAATCTCAATCCCTGAATTTTTAACCAAACTTTAGAAGATATTTCTGCTTTTATCTCATGTCGGGTTGAGAGACACTTTTGTTTTGTCTCGTGCTGAGTTGAGAGACACTTTGGTTTTCGTCTCCTGATTAACAGAAATAGTGAAAGGAGTAGAGAAGAAGAATTAATACCAGATATTTCCTGGTTCAGCCACTAGGTGCAATGTGGCCTACATCCAGTCTCCATCACAACAATGATGGAATTTCACTATGTTATCACAACATTACAAACACCAATTTCTCCCTAGGAACTATCCATTCATATCTAGGACAAATACAGATTCTACACCCAATCTGAATTTGACTAGGACTCAAAACCTAACTTTCAACCGCAAAGTGCTAACCCAACTTACAAGGGAATCCCCACAGGATCATGAAACACAACAGAAAGACGTACAAAGAAACTCTGAGACTTCTATGGCTTTTTCTCTGATTTTGATCACTATAACTTTTCTCTCACTGGCTTTTTGTTACAAAACTCACCATGTTTTTGACTTTTTTACCATGAGACTCAGACAGACAAAACTAAGAAAAAGAAAACAAAATGAACAACATTGAAGGAGAAGAACTCAAGAAGCTCATGTAGCTATGAGAACTCTGTGCTTTCACTTTCTCTCCTTGATCTCAACCCTTGGCCGTTCACCGTTAATATTGAAGGGGAAGCTTCCAAGGTTGAAACCCTAACCCAGATTGTTCGAGTATAGACAACTGACGGTTCATCTTGTTGCTCAGATTAGGTAATTTTCTTTTCAAAAATCTTTTTCAAAATTTTTCTTTTCTTTTTCGTTTTTCTAACCATGTTTTTCGAAAAAAATTAAAATAAAAATCCAAAAAAATTAGAAAATCATAAAAATCAAAAATATTTTGTGTTTCTTGTTTGAGTCTTGTGTTAATTTTTAAGTTTGGTGTCAATTGTATGCTTTAAAAATTTTTCTTGTATTTTTCGAAAAAAATTCATGCATTCATGGTGTTCTTCATGATCTTCAAGTTGTTCTTGACAAGTCTTCTTGTTTGATCTTGAAGATTTCTTGTTTTGTGTTGTTTTGCATTTTTTGTTTATTAGAGTCCATGCATTACAAATTTCTAAGTTTGGTGTCCTGCATGTTTTCTTTGCATCAAAAATTTTCAAAAATATGTTCTTGATGTTCATCATGATCTTCAAAGTGTTCTTGGTGTTCATCTTGACATTCATAGTGTTCTTGCATGCATTAAGTGTTTTGATCCAAAATTTTCATGTTTTGGGTCATGATTGTGTTTTTCTCTCTCATCTGAAAAATTTCAAAAATCAAAAAAATATCTTTTCCTTATTTCCCTCCAAATTTTCGAAATTTTGGGTTCACTTGGTCAAAATTTTTAAAATTAGTGGTTTCTTACAAGTCAAGTCAAAATTTCAATTTTAAAAATCTTATCTTTTCAAAAATCTTTTTCAAAAATTATATCTTTTTCATTTTTTTCTATTTTTCGAAAATTTCAAAAATCTTTTTCAAAATATTTTCAAAAACTTTTTCTTATCTTTTGACAGTTTAATCTTTTGACTTTGTAGTCTTTGATCATTCGGTCTCTTGATCACTCAGGGGGCTGGCCATTCGGCCATGCCTGAACCTTTTACTTATGTATTTTCAACAGTGGAGTTTCTGCACACCATAGATTAAGGGTGTGGAGCTCTGCTGTACCTCAAGTTTCAATACAATTATTATTACTTTCTATTCAATTCTCTTCTATCCTTATTCCAAGATATACGTTGCATTTAACTTTGATGAATGTGATGATCCGTGACACTCATCATCATTCTCACCTATGAACGCGCGTGACTGACAACCACTTCCGTTCTACTTTAGGCAGGGCGCATATCTCTTAGATTCCCCAACAGAATCTTCGTGGTATAAGCTAGATAGATGGCGGCATTCATGAGGATCCAGAAAGTCTAAACCTTGTCTATGGTATTCCGAGTAGGATTCTGTGATTGAATGACTGTGACGAGCTTCAAACTCCTGAAGGCTGGGCGTGATGACAAGCGCAAAAGAATCAAGGGATTCTATTCCAACCTGATTGAGAACCGACAGATGATTAGCCGTGCTGTGACAGAGCATAGGAACGTTTTCACTGAGAGGATGGGATGTAGCCATTGACAACGGTAATGCCCTACATACAGCTTGCCATGGAAAGGAGTAGGAAGGATTGGATGAATGTAATAAGAAAATAGAGATACGAGAGGAGCACAGCATCTTCACACACTTATCTGAAATTCCCACTATTGTTTTACATAAGTATTTCTATCCCTTTTTATTTTCTATTTATTTATTAATTTTCGAAACCCAAAACCTTTTAATCTGCCTAACTGAGATTTACAAGGTGACCATAGCTTGCTTCATACCAACAATCTCTGTGGGATCGACCCTTACTCACGTAAGGTATTACTTGGATGACCCAGTACACTTGCTGGTTAAGTTGAACGGAGTTGTGGAAAGAAAAAGCTTCTCTAACAGTACCTGGAACTCAAGTATCACAATTTCGTCCACCAACTCACCATGTTTTTGACTTTTTTACCATGAGACTCAGACAGACAAAACTTAGAAAAAGAAAACAAAATGAACAACATTGAAGGAGAAGAACTCAAGAAGCTCATGTAGCTATGAGAACTCTGTGCTTTCACTTTCTCTCCTTGATCTCAACCCTTGGCCGTTCACCGTTAATATTGAAGGGGAAGCTTCCAAGGTTGAAACCCTAACCCAGCAACTTCTTCTCTACCAACGAGTAGTAGCGGCTTCAATAGAGAGAGATAAGAGAACCAAGGCTGATGCATGCAAGCTTACCTCATCTCTCTCAACCTTTTTCACCAAGCTCCTTCAATCCGAACCCTTGATCTTGTCTTTGGCTCCAAGAAAAGATTCGGACCCTTGATGAGTTCCTAACCCAGGGCAGCTTCTTGCCTTCTATTTTTGCTTCTTCCTACGTGTAACACAGCGGCTATCTTTCTTCTTTAATAAATAAAAATGGAACTAAACTTTTTCAATGTAGATTTGCTTTTTCACCGAGGCATATTGTTTCTTTTCTTGGTATCAAAATCATGAAGCCATCTTCTAAAATCTTTCCTTCTGAAGTAAAGATCTTTAAAAGCCTTTCTGCTTCATAGCCTTTTTTTTCTGATAGCTTCTTTTATCTTTTTCTCTGATGGATTGACATGACCGAAAGCAAGAGAGAGGAGAGAGAAGATAGAAGCTTTCAATACACAATAAACTTAATTTAATTTTTAGTTTCGGTTACCAAGGAGTGCATTTAACCAAATTGAATTTTGAATTCCAATCACAAAGGGAGTAGGTAATCGAACCAAGCCTTGATCCATTTCTTTCTTCTCCTAGTTTGGATCAATGATGATATTGGACTAGGAGAATGTTGACTTGGGCTTGTATTTGCTTCTTAGCCCAATTGTTTTACTATCCCTTTAAATATTCAGCCACTTAGAATTAAATAATTTTGCTTAAAGGCTGAACTAACTTTAATCATAGTGGGCTTGATTTAATCTGGTCCAATCATAAACTTCCTACACATTAACAAAAATATTAAACAACCTATTGAAAGCAAATAACAATTTAATAATTTCTTAAATAATATTTTAATAATGTTTAATCATTATTTTAATTAGATTCAAGTTTTTCAAACTCACCAGAAGCTGAGGCCGAATCTAAAGAGGAGCTTCGTTGTTGAACGCTAGCAAGGGAGTAGCTGGGCGTTCAACGCCCAAGGAGGTGTAAGTTGTGGCGTTGAACGCCATAATAGGAAATGATGGGCGTTCAAAGCCCACTAAGGACCCTCATATTGAAGAACTAAGGGAAATCAGAGCTTCTCAAGAGACTATAGAAGTCCCATTGAATGCCCTGTTGGAGATTATGGAGTTCGAAAAATACTCCTCCTCTAATGAGAAAAAGGAAACTAGGGAGAGCAAATTGCTCGGTACTTGGGAACTCACATAAAGCTGCATCCCAAATTCTATGGAAGATCTCTAGAATTTACCCAAAAGTGCAGTGTCCTGGCTCAAGAAAAGCTACCTCAGCAGAGGCCAAACCCTGAAAGTTTCATAATTCCCTGCACCATAGAGATAATAACCTTTGATAAGGTTTTGTGTGATCTTGGGTTAAGCATCAACGTCATGCCTCTCTCTGTAATGAGAAGGCTGGGAATTCTAGGGTGCAAGCTGCCAACATTTCCTTAGAAATGGTAGACAGTACCCTAAAAAAGGCATATAACATGGTAGAGGATGTCTTAGTGAAGGTTGAAAACCTTCACATCCCTGCGGACTTTATAATCCTAGACACTGGAGAGATCAAGGGCGAGTCTATCATCCTTGGAAGGCCTTTTCTAGCCGCTGCCAAAGCCACAATTAATGTGGAAAAAGGATAGTTAGTTCTGCAGTTGCATGATGATTGCATCTTGTTCAAGATGTCCAAACCTAACTCCCCCTTTGACAAAAGAGGTACCACTGTGCAGCACATAGTATTCGAACCTTTTTTCTCTGTGCAGAGCTATATAGAGCCCCCAGACACCAACTTTAAGTTTGGTGTTGGGAAATCTTCATCAGGCACTAAGAAGGCAGGCATCAAGAAGAAGGTACTTAAGGGTTGGTGATGCGTGAAAACTTGTCTCTCAACGAATTTCCCTTCGGCAAGTATACCGAATTGTCGTCCAGTAATAACTCACAATAGAGTGAGGTCGAATCCTACAGAGATTAACAGACTAAGCAAACAATGGTTAATTAATTAGCCTAGTTAGATGAATCATTTAAGGAGTGATGAGCAACAAGATAAGTAAATGACATGAAAGTAAAGGAAATCAATAAAGTTAAAGAAAGTAAATGGCAAGAAAAGTAAAGTGTTGGAAAATAAAAGAGCAAGAAAATAAAGTACGGGAAAGTAAAATGCAGGAAAGAAAAGTACAAGAAAGTAAACAACTAATAGTAAAAGAAGAGAAGAGCATTGGGATAGAGAGATATTGAACTCTCTGGATCAATTGCTTTCATCTCTTCCGCAATCCATGCATTCATTAATCTCTTGGCAATCTTAGGTGATTAAATCCCAACTCCTTGGCAATTTAATCTCTCTAAGCTTGAACAATTGCCTAATTCCTTGATCTAATTGCTCATGGGAAGATATGAAGTTTGGTCACTGATTATACCACACACCGTCATAGATCAAAGTATTGGTAGGATTACATGTCACTATATCCATCCAACCCCCAACCTAATCCAATGTGAGAAAGATTTCAAGCATTGTTCTATGATTTTCCTTCCAAGCCTATCACAAAACCCAAGTACATTCAATTTCTCTTCCAAGACAATTGAATGCTTGAATGAAGAACGAAATCTTTCTGGCAAATCAAGAGAATGGAAGAGAGAAAAAAGAATAAAAATAATTAAACCCATTGAAAAACAATAGAGCTCTCTTTCCCAATGGAAACAGTTAGTAATTCATAACTAAAATATTTACAATGTAAAAAAGAAATGAAAGAGAAGAGAAGTGTGAGTGAGGGAGTCCGAAGACCCATCCTCTCTGGTGTTCTACCAGAATTTAGCCCCCTAATTCTATAAAGCTAAGGCCTTTATATAGGCTTTTTCTAAATTACAAATTGAAGTGAAATTGAAAGTAAATTACAATCAAATTAACTATTCTAGATGATTCTTGTGGCCTTGATTGGTTGACAATTATGGGCTTGCTTGCTTGAGAGGTGAATGCATGCTTCAAGGGTGTATTGGCATTTATTTGGACCATTTTTGGTGGCACATACATTGAGAAATGCTCCCAGGCTCACTTCAACGTTTAACCTAACATTTGACCCAAAGTTTGACCCAACATTTAACCCAACGTTGGTAACAACGTTCAATTCTGAAGCTCAAACGTATTGTCCACCCGATACTATTATATATTGTTGGAAAGCCCTGAATGTCTACTTTCTAATGCCGTTTAAAGCGAATCATTTGGAGCTCTACAGTACGAGTTATATTCCATGCAAGGTGAAGAGGTCAGTTGGCCTTACTACAGGTTGATACTATGTTCATCTTTGCAAATTCGGAGCAGTTTTCTCCCTCAATTTTAGTGTCCACCATGTAGAGCCATATACCTTTAAAGAGGAAGATAGTCATAGAGGCTTAAATCATCACCCCTCACCCCTCACTGTGAAATTCTTTCCTGTGTTCTCATAGATCAACTCAATATGCTCAAGAGACATGATCTTGTTTACTGTGTGAGGCAAGATTGGACTTCGAGTGAGTTCTACTTTCATTCCTGGTGAGAAGTCTTCAATAGGGATCTTTTTGTTCCTCCAGTCCTTAGGTACCTTCTTCTTGGGTTCCCCTCCCTCCTTGGTGGGTGGTGAATGCCCAAGACCAAACTTAAGTTTGATTTCTGAGGAATTGTATGAGTTTTCACTAAGGGGGATGCTTCAGCATTGCACTCTGCATGCAAGTACCTCCATTGTCAGGGGGTGGTGGAGGTTGAAAAACCTTGAAAACCATCCAATCCTCATGTAATCTCAGCACCAATTTGCCTCTCTCAACATGAATGAGGGCTCTTCCAGTGGCTAGAAACGGCCTTCCTAGGATAATAGAGTCATCTGTTTTTTCTCCAATGTCAAGTATCACAAAATCTTCCGAGAAGAAGAACTCTCCAACCTTGACTAGTACATTCTCCACTAGCCCATATGCCTGCTTCTGAGACTTGTCAGCCATCTCTAGTGCTATTCTTTAGGCTGCGCCTCTTGAATTTCCAGCTTCTTCATTACAGACAGAGGCATCAGATTTATGATTGAGCCAAAGTCACACAGTGCATTCTCATAAGTAAAAGATTCCAAGATCTGACATCTTCCTGGGTAGCTTCCTCTGAATCAGTGTACTGCATTCCTTCGTCAAGACTACAGTTTTATTTTCCTTCAAGGCCTTCTTCTCAGAGAGTAGGCTTTTCATAAAGGCCATATAGGGAGGCAACTTCTCCAACACCTCAGCAAAAGGAATATTGATGTTAAACTTTTTGAAGATTTCTAAGAACTGAGTGGATTGCTCATCCTTGGTCTCCTCTTATAGCTTCTGAGGGTGTGGTACTTTAGGCTCTTGTGCCACCAATGGGATGTGTAGCAATGTCCTTCCAATCTCTCCTTGAGCCTTTTCTTCCTCCAATTCCTCAGCAACATACATCTCTTTAATCCCAACCTCCTTGGTCAGGGTGAGAGCTTTGCACTCTTTTCTTGGATTTATTTTTATGTCACCGGGAAGAGTGTTAAGAGATCTCTGAAGTCTCTGAGGGTATGGCAATTCAGCTCTGTACTCTATGGCCTTGGCTAATGCGGGTTGTGTATCAAGAGTGATTGGAAAAGGGTTGTCTAGGTGCCTAGGAGGGGCATGCTCTACCTTTTTATCTTTTTTCTTTGAAGTTTCTTTTTCAACCGGTTCCTCATTACTTTGTTTGTCCAAACTTGCCACCTGTCCACTTACCATGGTGATGGCCTTACACTCCTCTCTAGTATTGGAGAGCATATTAATTAGTGTGAGATGCTCATACCTTTGCTGGTGTATCTGTATCTCTTGGTTCCTAATTGAGGTGTGATGAGCGGATAATTTATACGCTTTTTGGCATTGTTCTTAGGTAGTTTTTAATATGTTTTAATTGCTTTTTACTAAGTTTTTATTAGTTTTTATGCAAAATTCACATTTCTGGACTTTACTATGAGTTTGTGTTTGTTTTTTGTAATTTTAGATATTTTCTGGCTGAAATTGAGGGACCTGAGCAAAAATCTGATTCAGAGGGTGAAAAAGGACTGCAGATGCTGTTGGATTCTGACATCCCTGCACTCAAAATAGAATTTTTGGAGCTACAGATGTCTAAATGACACGCTCTCAAATGCGTTGGAAGGTAGACATCCAGGGCTTTCCAGCAATATATAATAGTCCATACTTTGTCCGCATTTAGACGATGAAAACTGGCGTTCAACGCCAGCTTTCTGCCCAACGCCATAATATGTTACAAGATAGAGTTAAACGCCAGAAATAGGTTACAACCTGGTGTTTAACTCCAGAAATAGCCTATGCACGTGAAAGCTTCAATGCTCTGCCCAAACACATACCAAGTGGGCCCCGGAAGTGGATTTCTGCACTATCTATCTTAGTTTACTCATTTTCTGTAAACCTAGGTTACTAGTTGAGTATAAAAACTACTTTTAGAGATTTATTTTGTCCCTCATGACATTTTACATCTGAATTTGTATCTTTGACGGCATGAGTCTCTAAACCCCATGGTTGGGGGTGAGGAGCTCTGCTGTGTCTCGATGGATTAATGCAATTACTTCTGTTTTCTTTTCAATCATGCTTGTTTCTATTCTAATATATTCATTCGCACTTCAACATGATGAATGTGATGATCCGTGACGCTCATCACCATTCTCAACCTATGAACGCATGCCTGATGATGCACGAAATTTGAATCCCAATATCAAAATCAAGATTTCTTTTGATCTCGTACCACTAACCAGCAAGTGCACTGGGTCGTCCAAGTAATACCTTACGTGAGTAAGGGTCGATCCCATGGAGATTATTGGTTTGAAGCAAGCTATGTTTATTTTATTATTCTTAGTCAGGATATCAATTAAAATTATCAGTTTGAATTATTAGAAGAATAAAAGAGCATAAAATAAATAATTGTTACTTTAATAATGGAGAATATGTTGGAGTTTTTGGAGATGCTTTGTCTGCTTTATTTCAGCTTTTCTCTTGTAATCCTCTTCCCACACGCAAGGCTCCTTCCATGGCAAGCTCTATGTAGGGTGTCACCCTTGTCAATGGCTACTTCCCATCCTCTCAGTGAAAATGGTCCAAATGCTCTGTCACAGCATGGCTAATCATCTGTCGGTTCTCAATCAGGTTGGAATAGAATCCAATGATTCTTTTGCGTCTGTCACTAACGCCCAGCCTTCAGGAGTTTGAAGCTCATCACAGTCATCCAATCCCAGAATCCTACTCGGAATACCACAGACAAGGTTTAGACTTTCCGGATTCTCATGAATGCCGCCATCAATCCGGCTTATACCACAAAGATTCTGATTAAGGAATCTAAGAGATACTCATTCAATCTGATGTGGAACGGAGGTGGTTGTCAGACACACATTCATGGATTGAGGAAGGTGATGAGTGTCACAGATCATCACCTTCTTCATTGTTAAGCGCGAATGAACATATTAGATAAGAACAAGCGTGTTTGAATGGAAAACAGAAGTAATTGCATTAATTCATCGAGACGCTGCAGAGCTCCTCACCCCCAACAATGGAGTTTAGAGATTCATGCTGTCAAAGAGTATAAAATTCAGATCTAAAAATGTCATGAGGTACCAAATAAGTCTCTAAAAGTTGTTTAAATACTAAACTAGTAACCTAGGTTTACAAAGAATGAGTAAACTAAGATAATTGGTGCAGAGATCCACTTCTGGGGCCCACTTGGTATGTGCTGGGGCTGAGACTTAAGCCTCTCACGTGCTTGGGCTGTTTCTGGAGTTGAACGCCAGGTTGTAACGTGTTTTGGGCGTTGAGCTCCAACTTGTAACCTGTTTCTGGCGCTGGACGCCAGACTGCAACATGGAACTGGCGTTGAGCGCCAGTTTACATCGTTTATCTTCGCGCAAAGTATGGACTATTATATATTGCTGGAAAGCCCTGGATGTCTACTTTCCAACCAATTGAGAGCTCGTCAATTGGACTCCTGTAGCTCTAAAAACTCTATTCCGAGTGCAGGGAGGTTAGGATCCAACAGCATCAGCAGTCCTTTTTCAGCCAAACTCAGATTTTTGCTCAGCTCCCTCAATTTCAGCCAAAAAATATCTGAAATCATGGGAAAACACACAAACTCATAGTAAAGTCCAGAAATATGATGTTTTCTTAAAAACTAATAAAATTCTATTAAAACCTAATAAAAACATGCTAACATCTACATGAAATTACCCCCAAAAAGCGTATAAAATATCCGCTCATCACAACACCAAATTTAAACTGTTGCTTGTCCCCAAGAAACTAGATAGATAAAATAGGATGAAAAGAAATTAAGAAGCAATAATATTTAAGAGTTTTAAGTGGAGCTCAGATTCTTATTTAGATGAGCGGGGCTAGTAGCTTTTTGACTTCCGAACAGTTTTGGCATCTCACTTTATCCTTTAAAATTCAGAATGATTGGTGTTCCGGGGGTTACCTGAAACGTGCAACTCGGTCGTCTTAGAGAGGCCCGAGGTGGGGGGATTGATGACCCGAGCTTGATGTGCAGAGTGGTTGGCGGTTGTACCTGCAATGACACTCCGATGCTTAAGTTAGCATGGGTCCAAGCAGATATTTGAGTGGAATTAGAGTGTGAGTTATACCTGGGTGCTCCAGTGTATTTATAATAGTTGGCCGTGATCTTCCCTGGATAAGATATTCTTATCTTATCTTATCTTTTGGGAGTTTTATCCCTATCTTCGTGGAACCGCCTTTCCTAGGCCTTTTCGGCCTTTAGGTTTTGGGCTGCGTTCCTTCTGATGGGCCTTCTTAGCTTTGTTGTCCGAGGTCCGACCTCAGGCGTGGGCCTTTGGGACGAGGTCGGACCTTTCATGGATTTTGCCGAGTTTGGAGGAGCTCGGTCAGGGTATGAACAGTGCCCCTGCCCGAGTTCGTCCTTTTTGAGAGGTCGAGCTCGGGCATAGTAGTTTTTCAAAATTTCAAAAATGGCCGTTCCTGCATTTATTGCATTTTACCGTTTCTCCTCGATTTCCGTTCGGGCTCTGTGAAGGCATTATTTATTTGCCCCTTTCCCCCTTTTCTTTGTTTATTCTGTTCCCTTCCTTTTTTCTGAGTTTTCGCCATTCTCCTTTTTTGAGCATCGCTTCCTTTTTCTTTGTTCGTCTTCCCTGAATCTTTCCGCGTGTCTTTCCGGAGTTTCCTCTGTGCCGCCGTTCCGTTCTCCTTGCTTCGGAGCTCGTCGTCCTCGTTTCTTTCTTTCCAGGTTTGTTCCCATCTCTTTTCTTGTGCACATATGCTTCTGTTTCTTTTTTCTCTATGCCTGGGTTGCCCCGAAAAGAGGCGCCGCCATTGCTTTGTCGTTTGTACATGGGGGGGCTCTTTTTTTGTTCTCTGGTATTTTGCTCCGGGTTGCTGTATTTTCGTCTTTAAAAGATCTTTGTTTCTTGTTTTGCTGAATGGGTTTTCGCTGTCTGCTTTTATGTGATTTTTGCTTGCTGTTGTATTCTTCTTTGTAGGCAAGAATTTTTATGTCTCGAAAGGTTCTTCAAGCGATGTCGGCCAAGATTCCAAGTGGTCTTGGTTGGGTAGATCCTGTTCCTCTAAGAGTCCCTTCTGTGGTAGATTCTGAGTATTTAGCTAGGTTTCGTAGGCAATGTAGCATATGTGAAGATAGAGAGTCTGAGAGGGATTATGAATTAGTAGCCCCGGATTCCGAGGAGAGAGTTTGCTTCCCGCCCTTAGATAGTTCCGAGAAGCTCTTCTTTTACGCTTATGATTGTTTTTTCTCTAAGCTGAGTGTCCGACTTCCTTTTACCGACCTGGAGTGTGAGGTGTTATGGTCTTGTAACCTTGCCCCTACCCAGCTCCATCCAAATTCTTGGGCATTTTTAAAGCTGTTTCAACTTTTGTGTCAGTTTTTGGGTGTTGCTCCCTCTATTTCTCTTTTTTCCTATTTGTTTGTGTTGACGAAGCCGGGGTCGGGTGGAGGGAAGGTATCTTGGGTCTCTTTTAGGGCTAACCAGGGAAGAAAGTTTTGTACCCTGTATGATGAGTCCTTTCACGATTTTAAGAACTTTTATTTCAAGGTCCGGGCTACTGGAGACGTCCGACCTTTCTTTCTAGATGAGAGTGGGGAGCCTTCGTTTCCTCTTTGTTGGCAGGAGAATGTAGTGTCTGTTAAGTATACCTTTGAGAGTCTAGATGAGGTGGAGCAGGCTTTTGTGGGTGTGGTGAGCAGTTTATGGGGTCGGGCACCTCACTTGGACACGAAGAAAATGTTGGGGGATCCAAGCCTTCTCCGTTCCGAGTTAGGTAGTTCCCGACCTTTTCCGAGATTCATCTTTTTTTTTTTTTTTAGTACTTTGGTTTTGCTTGTTTTTGGTGGAATTTCTGTTGTGGTAATCCCTTTCTTTATTTCTTGCAGAGATGTCTTCTCAGGCGGATTCCGTGAAGTTCCTTCGTCGGACGAAGAAATCTGTGGCTGCTCGGAATATCGAGGCCGGGGAGGCTTCTGCCCGATCTTCTCCACAGAAGACTACTGTGGGTGTTCAGACTCGGTCAAAGACTATTCCGACTCCCCAGTTCCGAGCTATAAGTCAGGATCCTCCGACCTCTGGGCCTGCTACTTTTTCTCCTCCTCCGTTTTCGGGTCCTCCTCCCAAGAAGCAGAAGACCTCTCAAGAGCTTGCCGGTTTCAATGATAAGGACTTTGACGCTCTTGGTTGGATTGAGCAGCATATTCTCCCTCAGACCTTTATTTCCACTGATGATGTATCTATGGAGCATCATTTTCAGTATATGGCGCAGAGCTGTGTCCGGATGGCTAGTCTCCATGCCGCTATTGCCCGGGAGTTCAAGAAATCCCCCCTTGGGGCGACCAGCTCCCGACTTGAGAAAGCTCAGTCCGAGCTTGATAGGATTAGCCAACTGAAGGCTGCCAGGATTACTGAGTTGGAGGCCTCTTTAGAGAAAGAGAAAACTAAAGCTACCGCGGCTGTGGCGGCAGCGAAGACATCTGAGGAGATGGCGAAGGCGGCTACAGAGAATTATACTCGGCTATATACCGAGCTTGTGGAGACAAAGGAGAAGTTGCAATCCGCGCAGGACGAGTTTTACGAGCTGGAAGGTCATGTGGCCAAGGGTATGGATGCTATGTTTGAAAATTTGAAGGCTCAGGTCCGGGTTCTTGCTCCCGACCTGGATCTGAGTTTATTCAGTACGGACAACATTGTTGTGGAGGGAAAGATTGTTCCTGCTCCTACCGAGGATGAGGTTCCGATGTCCGACCCCAAAGTTCCGGTTGAGAACCTGACTTCACCTTTGGTCGGGGATGGTTCTGGCGTGGAGGTTTCAAACCGGGATGACGTTGCTTTTGATGCAGTCCCGCTATCTATGTTTCCTCCGCAGCCTTCTGTTGATGTGGAGTCTGGAAAGGATCTTGATCCTCTGTAATCATTTTGGTGTTTGGCCCGGCCTGTGGGCTTTTTGGATGGTTTCTGTAAACGCTTTGGACACCTTTTGCTTATTTAGCTACTTGTAGTAACTTTATTATGCGGTGTTTTTGTTCGCGTTTTGACTTTTTGTTTCCGCTTTTGTGCTTTTTAGTTTGTTTTTGGATAACAACTTTTTAGCTAGCGTTTCGAAACTTCCTTTGCTTTCGTGCTTGTACTTTTTAGCCGCTTTTTGTAAAGCAACTTTTTAGTAAGCGTTTTCGAGATTTCCTTTGATTTCGTTCTTTCGCTTGTACTTTTTAGCTGCTTTTTGTAAAGCAACTTTTTAGTAAGCGTTTTTCGAAATTTCCTTTGATTTCGTTCTTTCGCTTGTACTTTTTAGCTGCTTTTTGTAAAGCAACTTTTTAGTAAGCGTTTTTCGAAATTTCCTTTGATTTCGTTCTTTCGCTTGTACTTTTTAGCTGCTTTTTGTAAAGCAACTTTTTAGTAAGCGTTTTTCGAAATTTCCTTTGATTTCGTTCTTTCGCTTGTACTTTTTAGCTGCTTTTTGTAAAGCAACTTTTTAGTAAGCGTTTTTTGAAATCTTGGTTCTCGCCGTTTTAAGGCTTCTTTCTTGGATCCGAGTTTTTTCTCGGACCTCGGGCGCCCGAGTACCTCCTTTTTGTTGGGTCCGACTTTGTCGTTGGTCGGCTTTTTTAAGTTATTTTTGTAATCTCTTTTTATTTGGCTTTTTTGAGCCATTTCAGAGTTACTTTATAACTTTCCCTTTGTTGGGTCCGACCTTGTCGTTGGTCGGCCTTTTAAGTTATTTTTGTAATCTCTTTTTATTTGGCCATTTGAGCCTTTTCAGAGTTACTTTATAACTTCTCACATTAATTTGAACCTCGTCGCTTTTATCTTTGCCGACCTTGTGTGGTCTCTTGGCAAATGATTTTTTGCGTTTTGCCGAGTATAAATTAATGCGCCTTGGTGGGGTACTTTCCAGGATTTGTTTCATCATGAGGAAGAAGAAAAGAAAATAAAGAAATTTGATTAGTATTAAAAAAGAAAGAATATTTACAGAGTGTTTACCCTTTAACTAGGTCGGGTGTCTTACTTTAACCGGGTGTCTCATTAAAAAACCCTTGTAGGGAAAAAGAGTACACCTCGGGTTAAGTTTTTCTAGCTGTAGTACCGCCTTAGATTACAGGCGTGCCAGGCCCTGGGCAGCTCATTGCCTTCTAGGTCGGATACTTTGTAGTAGCCTGTCCCTAAGACTTCTGTTACCTTGTAGGGTCCTTTCCAATTTGCAGCTAGCTTTCCTTCTCCCGACTTTTGTGTTCCGATGTCATTTCGGATTAGAATCAGGTCGTGAATGGAGAAGCTTCGCTTTATTACTTTCTGATTGTATCTGAGGGCCGTTCGTCGTTTTAAGGCTTCTTCTCGGATTCGGGCTCTTTCTCGGACCTCGGGGAGGAGGTCGAGTTCTTCCCTTTGTGCCTGTGGGTTGCCTCCTTCGTTGTAGAAGATGACTCTGGGTGACCCTTCATCTATTTCGATAGGAATCATTGCCTCCATCCCGTAAGCTAGTCGGAATGGGGATTCTCCCGTTGTAGAGTGTGGGGTTGTCCGATATGCCCATAGTACCTGGGGGAGTTCCTCGGCCCATGTCCCTTTGGCCTCTTGGAGTCTTCGTTTTAACCCTGCCAAGATGACTTTATTTGCAACCTCTGCTTGTCCATTGGCTTGTGGGTGCTCGACTGATGTGAATTGCTGTTTGATTTTTAGTTCGGCCACCAAGTTCTGAAAACTTGTGTCCGTGAACTGTGTTCCATTGTCTGTTGTGATGGAGTAGGGGACTCCGAACCTTGTGACAATGTTTTTGTATAGGAATTTGCGACTTTTCTGAGCCGTAATGGTGGCTAAGGGTTCAGCTTCGATCCATTTTGTGAAGTAGTCGACCCCTACTATGAGGTATTTGACTTGCCCCGGTCCTTGGGGAATGGGCCGAGTAGGTCTAGTCCCCATTTTGCGAAGGGCCATGGTGCGGTGATGCTAATAAGGTCTTCGGGTGGTGCCTTGTGAAAATTTGCGTGTTTTTGACAGGGGGGCATATTTTCACAAATTCCGTTGCGTCTCTTTGTAAGGTCGGCCAGTAGAACCCGGCCCGGACTACTTTCTTGGATAATGCCCGAGCTCCGAGATGGTTCCCACACATGCCTCCGTGGACTTCTTCGAGGACGCTCTTTGTTTCTGAGGTCGGGACGCACCTAAGGAGGGGGTTTGAGAATCCTCTTCTGTATAATACGTCATGAATTAGTGTATAATTCTGGGCGTCTTTCGTGAGCCTTTTAGCTTCCTTTCTTTCGGTGGGGAGAGTTCCCGACTTCAGGTAGTTGAGTATGGGGGTCATCCATCCTTGCTGTTGGTTGGATATATTTAGCGTTTCTTCCTCTTTTATCACGGAGAGGGATTGTAAGGTTTCCTGGAGGAGACTTCTGTTGTTGCCTCCGGGCTTGGTGCTGGCGAGTTTTGAGAGGGCGTCCGCCCGGGCGTTTTGCTCCCGAGGTATATGCTGGATCTGTATTTCTAAAAAGTGGCGTAATCGTGCCTGTGTTTGGTCTAGGTATTTTTTCATAGTTGGGTCATTGGCCTGGTAGCTTCCATTTACTTGTGATGTGACGACCTGGGAATCGCTGAAGATCGTGATTTCTCTGGGCTCCGACCTCTTCGGCTAGTTTTAGACCTGCTAGTAGGGCCTCGTATTCGGCTTGGTTGTTCGAAGCCTGGAACTCGAATTTTAGGGATAGTTCTATCCGTGTTCCTTGGTCGCTTTCGAGTATAACCCCGGCTCTGCTTCCTGTTTCGTTTGAGGACCCGTCGACATACAGGTTCCATGAGAGTGGGGTTCCAGGGGTCTCAGTGTATTCTGCGATGAAGTCGGTTAGGTACTGAGATTTTATGGCAGTCCGGGCTTCATAGTGGAGGTCGAACTCGGACAGTTCCACCGCCCATTGTAGTATTCGTCCTGCCAGGTCTGTTTTTTGTAGGATGTGTCTCATGGGTTGATTTGTCCGGACTTTGATGGTGTGGGCTTGAAAGTAGGGACGGAGCCTCCGAGCTGTGAACACTAGGGCGTAGGCGAATTTTTCTATTTTCTGATAGTTTAATTCGGCCCCTTGTAGTGCCTTGCTTACAAAGTATATGGGGTGTTGTCCCTGGTCATTTTCTCGTATTAATGCTGAAGCGACTGCTCGATGTCCGACCGAGAGGTATAGTACGAGCTCTTCCCCTTTTAAAGGTCGGGTTAGGATTGGTGGCTGCCCGAGGAATTCCTTGAATTCTTGAAAGGCTTTTTCACACTCCGGGGTCCACGAGAAGGGTTTTCCTTTCTTTAGGAGTGAGTAGAGAGGTAGTGATTTTATCGTTGATCCTGCTAAGAATCTTGATAGGGCGGCCAGCCTTCCATTCAGCTGTTGTACTTCTTTGACACACGTCGGGCTCTTCATATTGAGTATCGCTTGGCATTTGTCCGGGTTTGCTTCGATGCCCCCTTTGAGTCAACATGAAGCCTAAGAACTTTCCGGCTTCTGCGGCGAAGGTGCACTTCGTCGGGTTGAGTTTCATGTTGTGTTTTCTGAGGGTGCCGAAGACACTGGTGAGGTCGGTCAGCAAGTTTCTGTCTTTTTGTGTCTTTACCAGCATGTCGTCGACGTACACCTCTAGTTGTAGTCCGATGTGCTCTGAGAACACTTTGTTCATTAGCCTCTGGTAGGTTGCCCCTGCGTTCTTCAGCCCGAAGGGCATTACTACGTAGCAGTAGTTTGCCCTTGGGGTTATGAACGAGGTCTTTTCTTGGTCGGGTCCGTACATCGGGATTTGATTGTATCCTGAGTATGCGTCCATGAAGGAGAGATATCTATAGCCTGAGGCTGCGTCTACTAAGGCGTCGATGTTTGGTAGTGGATATGGGTCCTTGGGGCAGGCTTTGTTGAGATCCGTGTAATCGACGCACATCCTCCATTTTCCATTGGGCTTTTTTACCAAGACTACGTTTGCGAGCCATAGGGGGTATTTTACTTCCCTAATGAACCCTGCATCTAGTAGTGCTTGTACTTGTTCTTCTATTGCTTGCATGCGTTCGGGTCCGAGCTTCCTGCGTCTTTGTTGGACAGGTCGGGATCCCGGGTACACTGATAGCTTATGGCACATTAAGTCGGGGCTTATGCCTTGCATGTCGGAGGCTTTCCAGGCGAAGAGGTCGGAATTTTCTTTTAAGAGGGTTATGAGTTCCTCTTTTAGGCCCGCTTCGAGGTTTGCTCCTATGTTTGTTACTTTTTCAGATGTGTTCCCGATCTGGACTCTTTCGGTTTCTCCCTCTGGTTGTGGCCGAAGATCTTCTCGGGCTTGAACTCGCCCGAGTTCTATTGTGTTGATCTCTTTTCCTTTTAAGCTCAGGCTTTCGTTGTAGCATCGCCGTGCCAGTTTTTGGTCGCCTTTCAGGGTAGCGATTCCTTTTGCGGTAGGGAACTTCATACAGAGGTGTGGGGTCGAGACTATAGCTGCCAGTCTGTTTAGGGTTGGTCGCCCAATGAGGGCATTGTATGCTGAAGTGACGTCGACTATAATGTAGTCGATGCTTAATGTTTTAGATTGCTCGCCTTTTCCGAAGGTAGTGTGTAGCGAGATGTATCCTAAGGGATGGATCGGGGTATCTCCTAGCCCAAACAGGTCGGTGGGATAGACCTTTAGTTCTTTTTCTTCAAGTCCGAGTTTGTCGAAGGCCGTTTTGAACAGGATATCTGCAGAGCTTCCCTGGTCAATCAGGGTTCGATGTAAGTTGGCGTTTGCCAGGATAATGGTGATTACCATTGGATCGTCGTGCCCGGGTATTATCCCTTGAGCATCTTCTCGGGTAAACGAGATAGTAGGTAGTTCGGGCAGGGGATTGTCTTCTCGGACGTGGTAGACTTCTTTGAGGTGTCTTTTTCGCGAGGATCTGGATGTTCCTCCGCCTGCAAAACCTCCATTTATCATGTGAACGTGCCTTTCAGGGTTTCGCGGGGTTTGTTCAGCCCAATCTTCGTTATCTCCCCTCCTTCTCTTCTTGGTCTATTCTCCTTTCTCTGCTATGTATCTGTCGAGTTTTCCTTCTCTGGCTAGCTTTTCTATAACATTCTTTAGGTCGTGGCAGTCGTTAGTAGAATGACCGTAGAGCTTGTGATATTCACAGTATTCGGACCGATCTCTCCCTGCTCTCTTGTGTTTTAGTGGTCGAGGTGGTGGGATCTTTTCGGTGTGGCATACTTCTCTGTAGATGTCTACCAAGGAGACTCGGAGGGGGGTGTAACTGTGGTACTTCCGTGGCTTGTCCGAGTTGGTTTCTTCCTTCTTCCTCTGTTCCCGATCTCGATCTCGGAGTGGGTAGGTTGATTCCTTCCTAGAAGAGTCTCTTAACTGGGATGTTTCCTCCATGTTGATATATTTTTCTGCTCGCTCCTGCACCTCGTATAGGGAGGTCGGGTATCGTTTGGATAGGGATTGGCTAAACGGTCCCTCCTTTAGGCCGTTTGCTAGTCCCATGATGGCTGCTTCAGTGGGCAAGTGTTGTATGTCCAGGCAGGCTCTGTTGAATCGCTCCATGTACTCTCGGAGGGTTTCTTGGTTACCTTGTTTGATTCCGAGTAGACTGGGGGCATGTTTCGTTTTGTCCTTTTGAATAGAGAACCTTGTCAGGAATTTTTTGGTTAGGTCTTCGAAGCTGGTGATTGATCTTGGTGGCAGGTTGTCGAACCACTTCATGGCCGACTTGGTGAGAGTGGTGGGGAAGGCTTTGCATCGAATCGCGTCGGAGGCGTTGACTAGGTACATTCTGCTTCTGAAGTTGCTGAGGTGGTGACTTGGATCGGTGGTGCCGTCGTAGAGATCCATATCGGGTGGTTTGAAGTTTCGCGGTACCTTCTCCTTCATGATCTCTTGCGTGAAGGGATCATGGTTGTCTTCGGGGGTGGGGCCGCGTTCTGTCCGATCTTTCAGGTTGGCCTCTATTTTCCGCAGTTTTTCTTCTAATTCTCTGCGCTTGCGAGCCTCCCTTCTCAGATCTTGTTCAGTTTCCTTTTGCTTCTTTATATCCTCTTCGAGTTGTTTCAGTCGGTTTTGTTGTGCCCGGACTGCTTCTAGAATTTCCTAGCTCTTTTCTTTTTCGGGATTTTGTGGATCTTTGTTTGGGAGTGATGTCTTTGGGCGATTCTGTTTGTTTCCTCCTGGAGTGCGTGGTGATAGAGGGCTGTCCGGTCGTTCTCCGGTGTCAACTTCCTCCTCTTGTTCTGATGCCGCGCGGTCATTGTTGGAGGGGTCGTTCGCCATGGTAGAGGGATGACTTCCAGGTCCCCGGCAACGGCGCCAATGTTCCGGGGGTTACCTGAAACGTGCAACTCGGTCGTCTTAGAGAGGCCCGAGGTGGGGGGATTGATGACCCGAGCTTGATGTGCAGAGTGGTTGGCGGTTGTACCTGCAATGACACTCCGATGCTTAAGTTAGCATGGGTCCAAGCAGATATTTGAGTGGAATTAGAGTGTGAGTTATACCTGGGTGCTCCAGTGTATTTATAATAGTTGGCCATGATCTTCCCTGGATAAGATATTCTTATCTTATCTTATCTTTTGGGAGTTTTATCCCTATCTTCGTGGAACCGCCTTTCCTAGGCCTTTTCGGCCTTTAGGTTTTGGGCTGCGTTCCTTCTGATGGGCCTTCTTAGCTTTGTTGTCCGAGGTCCGACCTCAGGCGTGGGCCTTTGGGACGAGGTCGGACCTTTCATGGATTTTGCCGAGTTTGGAGGAGCTCGGTCAGGGTATGAACAATTGGCATCCATAGGAACTCAGAGTTCAGATAGTATTATTGATTCTCCTAGTGTAGTATGTTGATTCTTGAACACAGTTACTTTATGAGTCTTGGCCGTGGCCCTAAGCACTTTGTTTTCCAGTATTACCACCGGATACATAAATGCCACAAACACATAATTGGGTGAACCTTTTCAGATTGTGACTTAGCTTTGCTAAAGTCCCCAATTAGAGGTGTCCAGAGTTCTTAAGCACACTCTTTTGCCTTGGATCATGACTTTAACCACTCAGTCTCAAGCTTTTCACTTGGACCTGCATGCCACAAGCACATGGTTAGGGACAGCTTGATTTAGCCGCTTAGGCCTGGAATTACTTCCTTGGGCCCTCCTATCCACTGATGCTCAAAGCCTTGGATCCTTTTCACCCTTGCCATTTGGTTTTAAGGGCTATTGGCTGTTTTTTTTCACTGCTTTTTCTTGCTTCAAGAATCAAATTCATGATTTTTCAGATCATCAATAATATTTTTCGTGTTCCTCATTCTTTTAGGAGCCAACAATTTTAACATTCATGAAATTCAAGATAAAAAATATGCACTGTTCAAGCATTCATTCAGAAGACAAAATGTATTGCCGCCACATATAATTAATTGTAATTTTTATTAAGAACTCGAAAAATATAAATTACTTCTTTATTCTAAAAATCTACTACTTTATTCATGTTTGATGATGATAAGAAAAATAAATTATAACTTAATTGGAAATAAAACCAAAATAGATATGCTAATTACTACTACTCCTATATAACTTCTAAGGTAAATTTCTATAATAGCACTATCACAGAGTTAAAGATAAAATTAAAACTCAACAACCTGTATTTTGGAAAGTGGATGTTCCTCTAGTCTGTGGGGTGCTTGGTCCTTCAAGAATTAATTTCTGACGCTTCAGCTCTCTCAAGTCACGCCTTTGCTCCTCTTGTTCCCTAAGCAATTTGCAAAGCATGCTACTTTGATTATTCTGTTCTTCCTTTATTTGGTTCATAGCTTCTTGTAATTTGGAAACAGATGCCTCAAGGTGCTCCCAATATTTGAATTGAGGGAGTTCTGGGAGGAATTGTTGTGCTCTCTTCTTGATTGGGTCATCCTACAACTGTTGTATTTCCATTGATATTTTAGTGATTGGCCGCTCAACTGAGATATACTCAGTTATTCCCATCCTCACTCCAGCATCCTTGTAGAGCATAGAAATTAAGCTTGGATAGGCCAATTTGGCATCTTTGGAGTTCTTGTTTGCTATTTTGTAGAGTTCACACGAGATTAGCTGATGAACCTCTACTTCTTTTCCCAACATGATGCAGTGAATCATCACTGCTCTTTTAACAGTGACTTCAGAATGATTGCTGGTGGGCAATATAGAATGCTCAATGAAGTCTAGCCAGCCTCTGGCAACTGGTTTGAGATCTTCCCTCTTGAGTTGATTTGGGATGCCAGTGGTGCTGGTGGTCCACCTGGCTCCAGGGATGCATATATCTTCTAGAATCTTGTTCAGGTCTTTGTTTACCCTCATCATTCTCCTGTTAAAGGAGTCTGGGTCATCTTTCAGTTGAGGAAGCTTAAAGATTTCCCTAATTTTGTCAGGGTAGATGTGAACAATCTTTCCTCTGACCAAGGTTCGATAGTCAAAAAGGGCAGTTCCAGTTATTCTTTGCCTGTCTGTCTGCCACAGATTAGCGTAGAACTCATGAACCATATTCCTTCCCATTTTTGTTTCAGGATTAGCTAGGATTTCCTAGTTTCTGTTTCGAATTTGCTCTTGGATCTCCGGATATTCATCTTCTTTCAGATCGAACTTGACTTCCGGGATCATTGATCTTAGACCCATTATTTTGTAGTAATGGTCTGAATGTTCTTTCGTTAAGAACTTCCCTTAATTCCAAAGTGGTTTTGGAATATTCTCTTTCTTGCCTCTTGGAGTGGGTTGTTTTCCTTTAGGAGCCATGATCTTAGTGATTATGTTTTTGTGATCACGGATAAACACACAAAACTTAGAGGTTTGTTTGTCCTCAAGCAAAAGAAAACAAAGGAGAGGGATAGGAGGATAGCAAGTGTGGAATGGTGGATGATGGGAGGGGCGCCGAATGTGGATATAAGGGGGGGAGGGTGGGTTTCGAAAATAAGAAAAAAGATAAGATAGAAGATATGATTTATAAAAGATAATTATAATAAGAAAAAGATATAATTTAAAAATAAAATGATGTTAATTATATTTGGAAAAGATAAATTTGAATTTTTATTTTGAAAGAAGATTTTAAAAGATAACTGAATTTAAAAAAAAATGAGTTGGATTGAATTGGAAAAAAGATTTGTCTTTATGGATTAAGATACATTTGATATATTTGAAAAAGGGATTTTAGAAATTAGGATTAAAATTTTTGGAATTGAAGGATGATATTTTGAAACATGTTTATGCAAGAAATCATGAATTGAAACATAAAAATTAGAAAATTTGTGAAGAAAAACGAATTTTACCTCCTCCCCACCATTCTGGCGTTAAACGCCCAAACGCTGCATGTTTTGGGCGTTTAATGCCCAATTGCTGCTTCTCTTGGGCGTTCAACGCCCAGCTGTTGCTTCTTTCTGGCGTTGAACGCCAGGAAGTCCTTTGTCACTGGGCGTTTTTCTGAACGCCCAGGATGCTGCAAATCTGGCATTGAACGCCTAGAAGGTGCTTCTTTCTGGCGTTCAACGCCCAGAAGATGCTCCTTTCTGGCGTTTAAAGCCCAAATGGCTATCCTTACTGGCGTTGAACGCCTAGTAGGTGCTTCTTTTGGGCATTCAACGCCCAAAATATTTCTTACTGGCTTTTTCACGCCAGTGAGCTTCCAAATTCCCTTGTAACTCTGTGAATTCAATCAATTGCTATTTTACCTTGAAGATACTTGACATATACCTGTAAAAATCAATTAATTAACAAATAAACTTTGTAAATAGCTGGGTTGCCTCCCAGCAAGCGCTTCTTTATTGTCTTTAGCTGGACTATTACTGAGCTTTAATCAAGCCTCAGTTTTGAGCATTCTTGCTCAAAATTGCCTTCAAGATAATGTTTGACTCTCTGTCCATTAACAATGAACTTTTTATTAGAAACATTATCCTGAAGCTCTACGTATCCATATGGTGACACGCTTGTAATCAAATATGGTCCTCTCCACCGGGATTTTAATTTTTCGGGAAATAATCTGAGCCTAGAATTAAATAGCAGAACTTTCTGCCCTGGCTCAAAGACTCTGGATGACAATTTCTTATCATGCCATCTTTTTGCTTTCTCTTTGTAAATTTTTGCATTCTCAAAAGCATTGAGTCTAAATTCCTCTAGCTCATTTAACTGGAGCAATCGTTTTTCTCCAGCTAACTTGGCATCAAGGTTCAGGAATCTGGTTGCCCAGTAGGCCTTATGTTCTAATTCTACTGGCAAGTGACATGCCTTTCCATACACAAGTTGGTATGGAGAGGTCCCTATAGGGGTCTTGAATGCTATTCTGTATGCCCACAAAGCATCATCCAAGCTTCTTGCCCAATCCCTTCTACGGTTAATTACAGTCCATTCCAGGATTCTTTTGAGTTCTCTATTTGAGACTTCAGCTTGCCCATTTGTCTGTGGGTGATATGGAGTGGTCACTCTGTGGCTAACTCCATAACGAACTAAAGCAAAGTAAAGCTGTTTATTGCAGAAATGAGTGCCCCCATCACTGATTAGTACTCTAGGGGTGCCAAATCTGCTGAAGATGTGTTTCTAGAGGAATTTTAACACTGTCTTAGTGTCATTAGTGGGTGTAGCAATGGCTTCCACCCATTTGGATTCATAATCCACTGCCACCAGAATATAAGTGTTTGAGTATGATGGTGGGAAAGGCCCCATGAAGTCAATACCCCATACATCAAACAACTCAATCTCCAAGATCCCTTGTTGAGGCATGGTATAACTGTGAGGCAGATTACCAGATCTTTGGCAACTATCACAATTAAGTACAAACACTTGGGAATCTTTATAGAGAGTAGGCCAATAGAAGCCACATTGGAGGACTCTTGTGGCTGTTCGCTAACTTCCAAAATGTCCTCCATATTGTGATCCATGGCAATGCCATAGGATCTTCTGCGCTTCTTCTTTAGGCACACATCAATGGATTACTCCGTCTGCACATCTCTTGAAGAGATATGGTTCATCCCAAAGATAATACTTTGCATCTGTAATCAATTTCTTTGATTGTTGCCTACTGTACTCTTTGGGTATGAACCTCACTGCCATGCAGTTTGTAATGTCTGCAAACCATGGCACTTCCTGGATGGCAAAGAGTTGCTCATCCGAAAAGTTTTCAGAGATCTCAGTAAGAGGGGGAACGCCCCTTCTACTGGTTCTATTCGGGACAGGTGATCTGCTACTTGGTTCTCTGTCCCTTTTCTGTCTCTTATTTCTATATCAAACTCTTGCAGAAGCAACACCCATCTGATGAGTCTGGGTTTTGAATCCTGCTTTGTGAGTAGATATTTAAGAGCAGCATGATCAGTGTACACAATCACTTTTGATCCTACTAAATAGGATCTAAACTTGTCAATGGCGTAAACCACTATAAGCAACCCTTTTTCTGTGGTTGTGTAATTCTTCTGTGCGTCATTTAAAACACGACTGGCATAGTAAATGACGTGCAGAAGCTTGTCATGCCTTTGTCCCAACAATGCACCAATGGCATGGTCACTGGCATCACACATTAATTCAAATGGTAATGTCCAGTCTGGTGCAGAGATGACTGGTGTTGTGACCATCTTAGCTTTCAGAGTCTCAAACGCCTGCAGACACTCCTTATCAAAGATAAATGGCATGTCAGTAGCTAGCAGATTACTTAGAGGTTTGGCAATTTTTGAAAAATCCTTTATAAACCTCCTATAGAATCCTGCATGCCCAGAAAGCTTCTGATTGCCTTAACATTGGCTGGTGGTGGTAATTTTTCAATTACCTCTACCTTAGCTTAATCCACCTCTATTCCCCTGTTCGAGATTTTGTGCCCAAGGACAATTCCTTCAGTCACCATAAAGTGACATTTTTCCCAGTTTAAAACCAGGTTAGTCTCTTGGCACCTTTTTAGAACAAGTGCTAGATGGTCAAGACAGGAGCTGAATGAGTCTCCAAATACTGAAAAGTCATCCATGAAGTCTTCCAGAAATTTTTCCACCATATCAGAGAAAATTGAGAGCATGCACCTTTAAAAGGTTGCAGGTGCATTGCACAAGCCAAATGGCATCCTTCTCTATGCAAATACTCTAGATGGACATGTGAATGATGTTTTCTCCTAATCCTCGGGATTTACTGCAATTTGATTATAACCTGAATATCCATCCAGGAAGCAGTAGTATTCATGACCTGCTACTCTTTCCAGCATCTGGTCTATGAATGGTAAAGGAAAATGATCCTTTCTAGTAGCTGTATAGAGCCTTCTATAATCAATACACATACGCCACCCTGTAACTATTCTTGTAGGAACCAGTTCATTTTTTTCATTATGAACCACTGTCATGCCAGCCTTCTTAGGGACGACTTGGACAGGGCTTACCCAGGGGCTATCAGAAATAGGATAAATAATCCCAGCCTCTAGTAATTTAGTGAACTCTTTCTGCACCACTTCCTTCATGGCTGGATTCAGCCGCCTTTGTGGTTGAACCACTGGCTTGGCGTCACCCTCCAATAGGATTTTGTGCATGCATATGGCTGGGCTAATGCCCTTAAGATCACTGATGAACCATCCAAGAGCTGTCTTGTGTGTCCTTAGCACTTGAATTAGTGCTTCCTCTTCATGTGGCTCTAAGGTAGAGCTTATGATTACAGAAAAGGTATCACCTTCTCCTAGAAATGTATATTTCAGGGATGGTGGTAATGGTTTGAGCTCGGGTTTGGGAGGTTTCTCCTCTTCCTGAGGGATTTTCAGAGGTTCTATTATTCTCTCTGGTTCCTCCAAATCAGGCTGAACATCTTTAAGGATATTCTCTAGCTTTGATTCGAGACTTTCAACCATATTGACCTCTTTTACCAGAGAGTCAATAATATCAAGGCTCATGCAGTCATTTTGGGTGTCTGGATGTTGCATGGCTTTGACAACATTCAACTTGAACTCCTCCTCATTGACTCTCAGGGTTACTTCCCCTTGTTGGACATCAATAAGGGTTCGGCCAGTTGCTAGGAAAGGTCTTCCTAGAATGAGAGTTGCACTCTTGTGCTCCTCCATTTCCAGCACCACAAAGTCAATAGGAAAGGCAAATGGCCCAACCTTGACAACCATGTCTTCAATTACGCCTGATGGGTATTTAATGGAACCATCAGTAAGTTGGAGATATATCCGGGTTGGTTTGACTTCTTCAGTCAAACCAAGCTTTGTGATAATAGATGCAGGTATTTGGTTGATACTTGCCCCAAGATCACATAGAGCTTGCTTGGTGCAAGTACCCTCTAATGTGCATGGTATCATAAAACTTCCAGGATCTTTAAGCTTCTCAGGTAAGCTTTTCAGAATGACTGCACTGCATTCTTCAGTGAGGTAAACTTTTTCAGTTTCCCTCAAATCCTTCTTATGACTTAAGATCTCTTTCATGAACGTAGCATAAGAGGGTATTTGCTCAAGTGCCTTTGAAAACGGAATCTTTATTTCAAGAGTCCTGAGATAGTCTGCAAAGCGAGCAAATTGCTTATCCTATTCCGCTTGGCGGAGTTTCTGAGGATAAGGCATTTTGGATTTGTATTCCTCAACCTTAGTTGCTGTAGGTTTATTGCCTACAGATGTGGGTTGGGAAGCCTTTTTAGAAGGGTTATTATCAGCACTTGTATGTGTCTGATTCCCCACTTGCGTTTGAAAGCCAGGGGTGGAAGCTGGAGTGGTGTTAGATGCTAACTCCTTACCTGTTTCTGGCGTCTGAACGCCAGAACTATGCTTTCTTTGGGCGTTCAATGCCAAATCATTGTTTGTTTCTGGCGTTGAACGCCAGGACTGAGCATGGTCTGGGCGTTCAGCGTTAGCTTTCCACCCATTTTCTGGCGTTTGGGTGCCAGAGTCATTCCTCTCTAGGCTCTGATTGTCCTCAGATGGATTTTGGGTGGTCTGCTAATTTATTGGCTTCCTGCTACCTTGAAGTGAGGTATTTAATGTTTTCCCACTCCTTAATTGAACTGCTTGGCATTCTTCTGTTATTTGTTTTGATAACTGCTGTTCTGTTTGCTTCAACTGTATTTCCATATTCATATTAGCCATTCTTGTCTCTAGTAGTATCTCCTTGAATTTGGCTAACTATTTTGTTAGAAAATCTAATTGCTGATTGAATTCAGCAGCTTGATCTGCAGGACTGAGTTCAGTAGTTACTGTTTTAGCCTTTTCCTTCTTGGAAAGTTCACTGCTTAGGTACAGGTGCTGATTCCTGGCAACTATATCAATGAGCTCTTGAGCTTCTTTAATTATTTTTCTCATGTGTATAGATCCACCAGCTGAGTGGTCTAGAGAAATCAAAGCTCTCTTTGTAAGCCCATAATAGAAGATGTCTAATTGCACCCACTCTGAAAACATTTCAGAGGGGCATTTTCTTAGCATCTCTCTGTATCTCTCCCAGGCATCATAAAGGGATTCATTATCTCCTTGTTTGAAGCCTTGGATGCTTAGCCTTAGCTGTGTCATCCGTTTTGGAGGAAAATAGTGACTCAGGAATTTTTCTGATAGCTGTTTCCATGTCTTTATGCTATTTTTGGGTTGGTTATTTTACCACCTCTTAGCTTGGTCTTTTACAGCAAATGGAAACAGTAATAATCTGTAGACATCCTGATCTACTTCCTTATCATGTACTGTGTCAGCAATTTGTAAAAATTGTGCTAGAAACTCTGTAGGTTCTTCTTGTGGAAGACCGGAATACTGGCAACTTTGCTGCACCATGATAATGAGCTGAAGATTCAACTCAAAACTACTAACTCCAATGGAGGGTATACATATACTACTCCTATATAAAGCAGTAGTGGGGTTAGCATATGACCCCAGAGTCCTTTTGGACTGTTCATTTCCACTTAGTTCCATGATAGAGCAAGGGAGATGGTATGGATGTTGATATTGTTTATTTTATTAAATATAAAAATTTATTTTTGAAATAGTAAAATAAAGTAAAATAAGATAAAATAAAAAAATGAAATAAAAATAAAAATAGAAATTTGAAAATGTTTTATGAAGATTTTCGAAAAAATTGGGGAGAGAGTGAAAGTGGTTAGGATATTTTCGAAAAAGATAATAAAATAATTTTTTTTTTACTTGAAAACTAAGATATGATAAGATAAAATTTTGAAATTGAAATTTGAAAAATAAAAAAAAATTTCGAAAATATGCTTAAAAATAGTTAGAAAAGATATTTTTTTTGAATTTTAAATTTTATGATGAAAGAGAAAAACACACAAAAGACACCGGACTTAAAATTTTTAGATCCAATGCTCCTTGTTTTCGAAAATTTTTGGAGGAAAAACACCAAAGAACACCAAACTTAAAAATTTTAAGATCAAAACACAAAGAAGACTCAAGAATACTTTAAAGATTCACAAGAACAACAAGAACAAAAGAAAGAACAGCAAACTTAAAATTTTTAGAAAACTTCAATAAGTTTTTCGAAAATTATGAAAAGATTAACAAGAAAACACCAAACTTAAAGTTTGGCACAAGATTAAATCAAGAAAAATTATTTTTGAAAAAGATTTAAAAAGAAGATACCTAATTGCCAAGAGCATAAGCCAACGCTCTAGCAAACCGAGCTATAAATTTAATGTGTTTTTAGAGATGTATTATAATTATAAATAAAAATAAATTCTTGAAAACTAATGTTTTAAAAAAAGCACAAGAAAAACAAGAAAAGACACGGAACAAGACAAACCAAAGATCAAACAAGAAAAATTGACAAGAACAATTTGAAGATCAAGGAAAAACGAAGAACTCTAATTCGAAAATTTAAAGGAAAATACAAGATATGCAATTGACACCAAACTTAGAACAAGACACTAAACTCATGAAAAAAAATTAAATTTTGATAAAGATAAATAATATTTTTGGAAAAATTTTTGAAAAGGGAATAAAGGACTCAGAATTTAATGACTCTATAGCAACAAAAATAAATTATTCCTAATCTAAGCAACAAAATAAACCTTTAGTTGTTCAAACTCGAATAATCCCCGGCAACGGCGCCAAAAACTTGATGCACGAAATTTGAATCCCAATATCAAAATCAAGATTTCTTATGATCTCGTACCACTAACCAGCAAGTGCGCTGGGTCGTCCAAGTAATACCTTACGTGAGTAAGGGTCGATCCCACGAAGATTATTGGTTTGAAGCAAGATATGTTTATTTTATTATTCTTAGTCAGGATATCAATTAAAATTATCAGTTTGAATTATTAGAAGAATAAAAGAGCATAAAATAAATAATTGTTACTTTAATAATGGAGAATATGTTGGAGTTTTTGGAGATGCTTTGTCTGCTTTATTTCAGCTTTTCTCTTGTAATCCTCTTCCCACACGCAAGGCTCCTTCCATGGCAAGCTCTATGTAGGGTGTCACCCTTGTCAATGGCTACTTCCCATCCTCTCAGTGAAAATGGTCCAAATGCTCTGTCACAGCATGGCTAATCATCTGTCGGTTCTCAATCAGGTTGGAATAGAATCCAATGATTCTTTTGCGTCTGTCACTAACGCCCAGCCTTCAGGAGTTTGAAGCTCGTCACAATCATCCAATCCCAGAATCCTACTCGGAATACCACAGACAAGGTTTAGACTTTCCAGATTCTCATGAATGCCGCCATCAATCCGGCTTATACCACGAAGATTCTGATTAAGGAATCTAAGAGATACTCATTCAATCTGATGTAGAACGGAGGTGGTTGTCAGGCACACGTTCATGGATTGAGGAAGGTGATGAGTGTCACGGATCATCACCTTCTTCATAGTTAAGCGCGAATGAACATCTTAGATAAGAACAAGCGTGTTTGAATGGAAAACAGAAGTAATTGCATTAATTCATCGAGACGCTGCAGAGCTCCTCACCCCCAACAATGGAGTTTAGAGACTCATGCCATCAAAGAGTATAAAATTCAGATCTAAAAATGTCATGAGGTACTAAATAAGTCTCTAAAAGTTGTTTAAATACTAAACTAGTAACCTAGGTTTACAAAGAATGAGTAAACTAAGATAATTGGTGCAGAGATCCACTTCTGGGGCCCACTTGGTGTGTGCTGGGGCTGAGACTTAAGCCTCTCACGTGCTTGGGCTGTTTCTGGAGTTGAACGCCAGGTTGTAACGTGTTTTGGGCTTTGAACTCCAACTTGTAACCTGTTTCTGGCGCTGGACGCCAGACTGTAACATGGAACTGGCGTTGAACGCCAGTTTACGTCATCTATCTTCACACAAAGTATAAACTATTATATATTTCTGGAAAGCCCTGGATGTCTACTTTCCAACCCAATTGAGAGCGCGTTAATTGGAGTCGTATAGCTCCAAAAAACCATTCCGAGTGCAGGGAGGTCAAGATCCAACAACATCAACAGTCCTTTTTCAGCCTAACTCAGATTTTTGCTCAGCTCCCTCAATTTCAGCCAGAAAATATCTGAAATCACAGGAAAACACAAAAACTCATAGTAAAGTCTCGAAATATGATTTTTGCTTAAAAACTAATAAAATTCTATTAAAAACTAATAAAAACATGCTAACATCTACATGAAATTACCCCCAAAAAGCGTATAAAATATTCGCTCATCACCTGACAACCACTTATGTTCTACCTTAGAATGAATGTATATCTCTTGGGTTCCTGGTCCATGCGTTTGATTGCCTCTCCTAACAACAGAGCCTTCAATTCCTTGAGATCAGAGTCTTCGTGGTTTAAGCTAGAATCAATTGGCAGCATTCCTGAGATCCGAAAAGTCTAAACATTGTCTGTAGTATTCCGAGTAGGATCCGAGAAGGGAAGAATTTGACGAGCTTCAAACTCATGAATGCTGGGCGCAGTGACAGTGTGCAAAAGGATCAATGGATCCTGTTCCAACATTAGTGAGACCCAACAGATGATTAGCCATGTACATAGACCCTTTTCATTGTGAGGACGGCTGTTAGCCATTGACAACGGTGATCCACCAACATACAACTTGCCATTGAAGGATACCTGCGTGCGTGAAGAAGAAGACAGTAGAAAAGCAGAACTTCAGAAGACAGAGCATCTCCAAAACCTCAACCTGTTCTCTATTATTGCATAACAAGTATCTTTTAATTCATGCTCTTTTACTCTTCGCGATTAAAACTAAGAACCACTATTGGTATCCTAACTAAGAATAATAAGATACCCATAGCTTGCTTCAAGCCTTCAATCTCTGTGGGATCGACCCTTACTCACGTAAGGTATTACTTGGACAACCCAGTGCACTTGCTGGTTAGTTGTGCAGAATTACAAAGTGTGATTGTAATTTTCGTGCACCAAGTTTTTGGCGCCGTTACCGGGGATTGTTCGAGTTTGAACAACTGACGGTTTATTTTGTTACTTAGATTAGGAAAAATTTGTCATTTTGGTTTAGAGTCTTTTACTTTCTTTTCAAAAAATTTTTTTCTTCAAAAATATTATTTTTCTTTATTAATTGTTAGTTTCTCATTGAGTCTAGTTGCATGTTTCAACTTTGGTGTCCTTTGTGTTTTTGTCATCTAAAAAAATTGTTTTTCTCTGTTCAATCCTTGCATTTGTTGAATGTGTCTATGTTCTTGAGAATAGTTGCCCCTTTGAGTCTTCCTTTCTAAAATATTTTTAAAAAATAATTTTTCTTTGATTAAATCTTGTTCCAAATTTTAAGTTTGGTGTTCTCTTGTTAATTTTTCTTTAGTGTTGGAAAATTTTATTTTGGTTTTCTAAAAATTTTAAGTTTGGTGTTCCTTCTTTTGTTCTTGTTGTTCTTGTGAGTCTTCAAGGTGTTCTTGAGTCTTCTTTGTGTTTTGATCTTAAAATTTTTAAGTTTGGTGTGCCTTGGTGTTTTCCCTCCAAAATTTTCGAAAACAAGGAGCATTGGATCTAAAAATTTTAAGTGTTGTGTCTTTCGTGTGTTTTTCTCTTTCATAATAAAATTCAAAAATCAAAAAAATATATTTTCCTTTAATTGCTCATAATTTTTGAATCCCTTGGGTTGACTTGGTCAAAATTTTTGAAATAATATCCTTTTAAGATTTTTAAAATCATATCTTTTTCAAAAATATCCTAACCACTTTCTCTCTCCTCACTTTTTTGAAAGTCGTCATAAAATATTTTCAAATATTTTTTTATTTATTTTAGTTTTTTTATTTTATTTTTTTATTTCGAAAACATTTTTAATAAATAAATATAATAAAATAAATAAAATAAAAACACATCATCTCCCTTTCTCCATCATGGACCTAAGTGGAAATGAACAGTCCAGAAGGACTCTGTGGTCATATGCTAACCCCACTACTGCTTCATATGGGAGTAGAATCGTATACCCTCCATTGGAGTCAGTAGTTTTGAGTTGAATCCTCAGCTCATTATCATGGTGCAGCAAAATTGCCAGTATTCCAGTCTTTCACAAGAAGAACCTACTGAGTTTCTGGCACATTTCTTACAAATTGCTGACACAGTACATGATAAGGAAGTAGATCAGGATGCCTATAGATTATTACCGTTTCCATTTGCTGTAAAAGACCAAGCTAAGAGGTGGTTAAATAACCAACCTAAAGCTAGCATAAGAACATGGAAACAGTTGTCAGACAAATTCCTGAATCAATATTTCCCTCCTAAGAGGATGACAGAGCTAAGGCTGGACATCCAAGGCTTTAAACAAGAGGATAATGAATCCATTTACAATGCCTGTGAGAGGTACAGAGAGATGCTAAGGAAATGCCCCTCTGAAATATTTTTAGAATGGGTGCAGTTAAACATCTTCTACTACGGGCTTACAGCAAAAGCTCAGATAACTCTAGATCACTCAACTGGTGGATCTATACACATGAGAAAAACAATTGTAGATGCTCAAGAGCTCATTGATACAGTGGCTAGAAATCAGTATCTGTACTTAAGTAGTGAGTCCTCCATAAAAGAAGAGGCTAAGGCAGTATCCATTGAACTTAGTCCTCTAAAACAGGTTGTTGAAATCAATCAACAATAATGTTATCTGATAGAATAGTTGGCAGAATTTAAAGAGATGTTACAAGACACTAAGGATGCTAATAGGAACATGAAAGCACAACTTGACCAAACAAGACAGTAGTTATCAAAACAGATAACAGAAGAGTGCCAAGCAGTTCAATTAAGGAATGGAAAAAGATTGAATACCTCAGCTCAAAGCAGCAGAAAGCCAAGAAAAGAACAAATAATAGAGGATGAGCAGACTGCTACCCAAAATCACTCTAAGGATAGTAAGAGCCCAGAGAGGAATGATTCTGGCGTTCAAACACCAGAAAAGGGTGAAAAACTAGCGTTAAACACCCAGTGGACGCCCAGTTCTGGCATTCAAACGCTAGAAAAGGGAGAAAAATTGGAGTTAAATGCCCAACCCATGTTCAGTTCTGGCGTTCAAACCCCATAAAAGGGAGGGAAGCTAGCGTTAAACGCCAATCCAGCCCCCAATCCTGGCGTTCAAACGCCTTTGAGGGTCAGACACTTGCAAGTGCTGATAATAACTCCCTCAAGAAGGCTTCTCAACTTACCTCTGTAGGAGATAAACCTATAGCAACCAAGGTCGAAGAATACAAAGCCAAAATTCCTTATCCTCAGAAACTCTGCCAAGCGGAACAGGATAAACAATTTGTACGCTTTGTAGACTATCTCAGGACTCTTGAAACCAAGATTCTGTTTGCAGATGCACTTGAGCAAATACCCTCTTATGCTAAGTTCATGAAAGATATCTTGAGTCATAAGAAGGATTGGAGAGAAACTGAAAAATTTTTTCTCACTGAAGAATGCAGTTCAATCATTTTAAAGAGCTTACCAGAGAAGCTTAAGGATCTTGAAAGCTTTATGATACCATGCACGTTAGAGGGTACTTGTACAATACATCTCTATGTGATCTTCGGGAAAGTATCAACCTAATCCCTGCATCCACTATCAGAAAGCTTGGCTTGACTGAAGAGATCAAACCAACCAGGATATGTCTTCAACTTGCTCATGGCTCCATTAAATACCCATCCAGCTTGATTGAAGACATGATTGTCACAGTTGGGCCATTCGCATTTTCCACTGACTTTGTAGTGCTGGAGATGGAGGAGCACAAGAGTACAACTCTCATTCTAGAAAGACCTTTCCTAGCAACTGGACGAATCCTTATTGACGTCCAAAAAGGGGAAGTAACCCTGAGAGTCAACGAGGATGAGTTTAGGCTGAATGCTATTTAAGCAATGAAGCACCCAGACACATCAAAAGACTGCACGCGTGTTGATATTATTGACTCCCTAGTACAGGAGATTAGTATGGCTGAGAGTCTAGAATCAGAGCTAGAGGATATCTTTAAAGATGTTCAGCCTGATTTGGAAGAACCAGAGGAAATAAAAGAACCTCTGAAAATTCCTCAGGAAGAGGAGAAACCTCCTAAACCCGAGCTCAAACCACTACCACCATCCCTAAAATATGTATTTCTAGGAGAAGGTGAAACTTTTCCTGTAATCATAAGCTATGCCTTAGAGCCACATGAAGAGATAGTGCTAATTCAGGTGCTAAAGACACACAAGATAGCTCTTGTGTGGTCTATTAGTGATCTCAAGGGCATTAGCCCAGCTAGATGCATGCACAAGATCCTATTGGAGGATAATGCCAAACCAGTGGTTCAACCACAAGATCCTATTGGAGGATAATGCCAATCCAGCCATGAAGGAGGTGGTGCAAAAAGAGGTCACTAAATTACTAGAGGCTGGGATTATTTATCCCATTTCTGATAGCCCCTGGGTGAGCCCTGTCCAAGTTGTACCCAAAAAGGGAGGCATGACAGTGGTTCATAATGAAAAAAATGAACTGGTTCCTACAAGAACAGTTACAGGGTGGCGTATGTGTATTGACTACAGAAGACTCAATACAGCCATTAGAAAGGATCATTTTCCTTTACCATTTATAGACCAAATGCTAGAAAGGCTAGCAGGTCATGACTATTACTGCTTTTTGGATGGCTACTCTGGCTACAATCAAATTGCAGTACATCCCTAGGATCAAGAGAAAACAGCATTCACATGTCCATCTGTAGTATTTGCCTACAGAATGATGCCACTTGGTCTGTGTAATGCACCGGCAACCTTTCAGAGATGCATGCTCTCTATCTTCTCTGATATGGTGGAAAATGTTCTGGAAGTCTTCATGGATGAATTCTCAGTATTTGGAGACTCATTCAGCTCCTGTCTTGATCATGTAGCACTTGTTCTAAAAAGATGCCAAGAGACTAACATGGTTTTAAACTGGGAAAAATGTCACTTTATGGTGACTAAAGGAATTGTCCTTGGGCATAAAATTTCGAACAAAGGCATAGAGGTGGATCAAGCTAAGGTGGAGGTAATCAAAAAATTACCACCACCCACCAATGTTAAGGCAATCAGAAGTTTTCTGGGACATGCAGGATTCTATAGGAGGTTTATAAAGGATTTTTCAAAAATTGCAAAACCTCTGAGTAACCTGCTAGCTGCTGATACACCATTTGTCTTTGACACAGAGTGTTTGCAGGCCTTTGAGACTCTGAAGGCTAAGCTGGTCACAACGCCTGTCTTTTTTGCACCAGACTGGACATTACTATTTGAACTAATGTGTGATGCCAGTGACCATGCTATTGGTGCAGTATTGGGACAGAGGCATGACAAGCTTCTGCATGTCATTAACTATGCTAGCCATGTTCTAAATGACGCGCAAAAAAATTACACAACCATAGAAAAGGAATTGCTTGCAGTGGTTTATGCCATTGACAAGTTCAGATCCTATTTGGTATGATCAAAAGTGATTGTGTACACTGACCATGCTGCTCTTAAATATATACTTACAAAGCAGGATTCAAAAGCCATGCTCATAAGATGGGTGTTGCTTCTGCAACAGTTTGATATAGAAATAAAAGACATAAAAGGGACAGAGAATCAAGTAGCAGATCACCTATCTCGGATAGAACTAGTAGAAGGGATATGTCTCCCCCTCACTGAGATCTCTTAAACCTTTCCGGATGAGCAACTCTTTGCCATTCAGGAAGTGCCATGGTTTGCAGACATTGCAAAATATAAAGCTGCAAGATTCATTCCCAAGGAGTACAGTATGCAGCAAAAGAAAAAAATTACTTTTTGATGCAAAGTACTACTTGTGGGATGAACCATATTTCTTTAAGAGATGCGCAGACAGAATAATCCGTAGGTGCATGCGTAGGGAATAGGCACAGAAAATCCTCTGGCATTGTCATTGATCACAATATGGAGAACATTTCGAAGTTGAGCGAACAGCCACCAAAGTCCTCTAATGTGGCTTCTACTGGCCTACAATCTGTAGAAACTCCCAAGAATTTGTACGTAACTGTGACAGTTTTTAGCGAGCTGGTAATCTGCCTCATGGTTACGCCATGCCTCAACAAGGGATCTTAGAGATTGAGTTGTTTGATGTATGGGGTATTGACTTCATGGGGCCTTTCCCACCATCTTACTCAAACACTTACATTCTGGTGGCAGTAGACTATGTATCTAAATGGATGGAGGCAATTGAAACACCTACTAACGATACTAAGACAGTACTGAAGTTCCTCCAGAAACATATATTTAGCAGATTTGATGTCCTTAGAGCACTAATCAGTGATGGAGGCACTCATTTTTGCAATAAACAACTTTATACTGCCATGGTCCGATATGGAATCAGCCATAAGGTGGCAACTCCATATCATCTACAGACCAATGGGCAAGCTGAAGTCTTTAATAGAGAACTAAAAAGAATCCTGGAACGGACTGAAATTGCCTGTAGAAACGATTGGGCAAAGAGCTTGGATGATGCTCTATGGGGATACAGAACAGCATTCAAGACTCCTATAGGAACTTCTCCATACCAGCTTGTGTATGGGAAGGCCTGTCACCGGCCCATGGAACTGGAGCATAAAGCCTACTGGGCATCCAGATTCCTAAACCTTGATGCCAAATTAGCTGGAGAGAAAATATTGCTCCAGCTAAATGAGCTAGAGGAATTCAGACTCAATGTATTTGAAAATGCCAAAATTTACAAGGAGAAAGCAAAAAGGTGGCATGACAAAAAACTGTCATCCAGAGTCTTTGAGCTAGGACAAAAGGTTCTGCTGTTTAACTCTAGGCTCAGGCTATTCCCTGGGAAATTAAAATACCAGTGGAGAGGACTATATATGATTACAGGTGCGTCACCATATGGATATGTAGAGCTTTAGGATATTGACTCTGACAAAAAAAATCATTGTTAATGGACAGAGAGTCAAACATTATATTGAAAGTAATGTTGAGCAAGAATGCTCAAAACTGAGACTAGATTAAAGCTCACTATCAAGCTATTGACATTAAAGAAGCGCTTATTGGGAGCCAACCCAATTTTATTTATCTATGTTATTTTATGTTTTCTTTAGGTTGATGATCATGTGGAGTCACAAAAACAACTGCAAAAATTAAAGCAAAATAAAAAACATTATTAAAAATAGCACACCCTGGAGGAGGAGCTTACTGGCGTTTAAATGCCAATAAGGGTAAGCAGAATGGGCATTTAACATCCAGTTTGGCACCATTCTAGCGTTAACGCCAGAAACAAGTAGCAGTCTGGCGTTAAATTCCAAGATTACATACTAAGGGCATTTACACGCCTAAATGGAGTAGGGATGAGAAATTCTTGACACCTCAGGATCTGTGGACCCCACAAGATCCCCATCTACTCCCCTCTTTCTTCTTTTGCTCGAGGACGAGCAAACCTTTTAAGTTTGGTGTGGAAAAAAACGTTTCTTTTTTTTTCCATAACCATTTATGGCACCTAAGGCCAGAGAAACCTCTAGAAAGAGGAAAAGGAAGGCAGTTGGTTCCACCTCTGAGTCATGAGAGATGGAGAGATTCATCTCAAGGGTCCATAGTTCAGTGGTAGAGCATTTGACTGCAGATCAAAGAGCCATGAGGGAAGAGCAACAAAGGCATGGAAGAAACATAGAGGAGCTCAAGCACCATTGGTTTTTTAAGAGGAAGATGCCACCCTCACTAAGGTGGACTCATTCCTTAATCCTCTTGTCTATTTATTTTTCTGTTCTCGATTTTGAGCTTCAAGTTTGGCTATGTTTTGTATCTTTACTACATGATCATTAGTGTCTAGTGTCTATGTCTTAAAGCTATGAATAACTCCATGAATCCTTCACCTTTCTTAAATGAAAAATGTTTCTAATTATAAAAGAACAAGAAGTACATGAATTTCGAAATTTATCTTGAAATTAGTTTAATTATATTGATGTGGTGACAATACTTCTTGTTTTCTAAATAAATGCTTGAACAGTGCATATTTTTTATCTTGTTGTTTATGAATGTTAAAATTGTTGGCTCTTGAAAGAATGATGAAAAAGAGAAATGTTATTGATAATCTGAAAAATCATAAAATTGATTCTTGAAGCAAGAAAAAGCAGTGAATAACAAGGCTTGCGAAAAAAATCGACGAAAAAGAAAAAGAAAGAAAAAGAAAAAGCAAGCAGAAAAAGCCAATAACTCTTTAAACCAAAAGGAAAGAGCAAAAAGCCAATAACCCTTTAAACCAAAAGGCAAGGGTAAAAAGGATCCAAGGCTTTGAGCATTAATGGATAGGAGGGTCTAAAGGAATAAAATCCAGGCCTAAGCGGCTGAATCAAGTTGTCCTAACCATGTGCTTGTGGCATGCAGGTCCAAGTGAAAAGCTTGAGACTGAGTGGTTAAAGTCGTGATCCAAAGCAAAAAGAGTGTGCTTAAGAGCTTTGGACACCTCTAACTGGGGACTTTAGCAAAGCCGAGTCACAATCTGAAAAGATTCATCCAGTCATGTGTCTGTGGCATTCATGTATCTGGTGTTAATACTGGATAAAAAAGTGCTTAGGGCCACGGCCAAGACTCATAAAGTAGCTGTGTTCAAGAATCAACATACTAAACTAGGAGAATCAATAACACTATCTGAATTCTGAATTTCTATAGATGCCAATCATTCTCAACTTCAAGGGATAAAGTGAGATGCCAAAACTATTCAGAAGCAAAAAGCTACTAGTCCCGCTCATCTAATTGGAGCTAAGTTTCATTGCTATTTTGGAATTTATAGAATATTCTCTTCTTTTTATCCTATTTGGTTTTCAGTTGCTTGGGGACAAGCAACAATTTATGTTTGGTGTTGTGATGAGCGGATAATTTATACGCTTTTTGGCATTGTTCTTAGGTAGTTTTTAATATATTTTAATTGCTTTTTACTATATTTTTATTAGTTTTTATGCAAAATTCACATTTCTAGGCTTTACTATGAGTTTGTGTGTTTTTCTGTAATTTCAAGTATTTTCTGGCTGAAATTGAGGGACCTGAGCAAAAATTTGATTCAGAGGTTGAAAATGGACTGCAGATGCTGTTGGATTCTGACCTCCCTGCACTCGAAATGGAATTTTTGGAGCTACAGAAGTCCAAATGATGCGCTCTCAATTGCGTTAGAAAGTATACATCCAGGGCTTTCCAGAAATATATAATAGTTCATACTTTGCCCGAGTTTAGATGATGCAAACTGGCGTTCAACGCTAGCTTTCTGCCCTATTATGGCGTTAAACGCCAAAAACAGGTTACAAGCTAGAGTTAAACACTAGAAACAGGTTACAACCTGGTGTTTAACTCCCGAAACAGCCTATACACGTGAAAGCTTCAATGCTCATCCCAAACACACACCAAGTGGGCCCCGGAAGTGGATTTCTGCACTATCTATCTTAGTTTACTTATTTTCTGTAAACCTAGGTTACTAGTTGAGTATAAAAACTACTTTTAGATATTTATTTTGTACCTCATGACATTTTACATCTAAATTTGTACCTTTGACAGCATGAGTCTCTAAACCCATGGTTGGGGGTGAGGAGCGTTGCTCTGTCTCGATGGGTTAATGCAATTACTTTTGTTTTCTATTCAATCACGTTTACTTATATTCTAAGATATTCATTCGCACTTCAACATGATGAATGTGATGATCCATGACACTCATCACCATTCTCAACCTATAAACGTGTGTCTGACAACCACTTCCGTTCTACCTTACATTGAATGTATATCTCTTGGGTTCCTGGTCCATGCGTTTGATTGCCTCTCCTGACAACAGAGCCTTTAATTTCTTGAGATCAGAGTCTTCGTGGTATAAGCTAGAATCGATTGGTAGCATTCCTGAGATCTGGAAAGTCTAAACCTTGTCTGTGGTATTCCATTAGGATCCAGGAAGGGATAACTGTGACGAGCTTCAAACTCATTAATGCTAGGCGCAGTGACAGTGTACAAAAGGATCAATGGATCCTATTCCAACATTAGTGAGAACCAACAGATGATTAGCCATGTACATGGACCCTTTTCACTGAGAGAACGGCTGGTAGCCATTGACAACGGTGATCCACCAACATACGGCTTGCCATGGAAGGAGACCTGCATGTGTGAAGAAGAAAACAGTAGGAAAGCAGAACTTCAGAAGACAGAGCATCTCCAAAACCTCAACCTGTTCTCTATTACTGCATAACAAGTATCATTTAATTCATGCTCTTTTACTCTTCGCAATTAAAACTAAGAACCACTATTGATATCCTGACTAAGAATAATAAGATAACCATAGCTTGCTTCAAGCCGACAATCTCCGTGGGATCAACCCTTACTCACGTAAGGTATTACTTGGACGACCTAGTGCACTTGCTGGTTAGTTGTGCAGAATTACAAAGTGTGATTGTAATTTTCGTCCACCAAGGTGCGGACTTCCTGCATAAAGCTTTGTTGGCTCTTTGCAAGTTCTGCAACAACAGATGCCAGGTCAGAGATGCTCTGGGATTTTTCTTTCATTCCATGGTTAACGCTCTATGACTAAGGAACATCCTTAGGACTTCTAGCGGAGCATACAATGTAATTGACCTGTTCAGGTGCATACCGAGTATTATTATAGGTTCCACCTTGAGGGTAGCCATCATTTATATTGCACAGAATGGCGCATCAGAATTTTTGTGCTTGCCCTCTGCATGTTATTCATTTGTTGAGTGAGGAGACTCATCTATTGAATTATAAAGTTGTTCTGAGCATGAAGTTCATCTACAATCTCCACTTCCTGAGCTCCTTTCCTGACTGGAGTCCTCTCAGATGAATATAGGTACCAATTATTAGTAACCATCTTGATGAGCTCATTTGCCTTTTTGGGCATCTTCTTCATGTGCAGAGAACCACCTGCAGAGTTATGTAATGACCTCTTGGCCATCTTAGAGAGTCCTTCATAGATGATTTCTATCTTAACATAATCTAAGAACGTATCGAGGGGGCATTTCCTGACCATCATCTTGTTCCTCTCCCAAGCATCATAGAGAGACTCACTCTCTTCCTGCCTAAAGTTCTGAACGTCTATTCTTAGCTTTGTTAATCTCCGCAGGGGAAAGTACTTGTATAGGAACTTGCTTACAACTTCATTCCAGGTGTTCAGGCTCTCCTTGGATTGAGCATCAAGCCATTCCCTTGCTTGATCCCTCACAACAAATGGAAAGAGTATTAGCCTGTAGACTTCAAGGTCCACTCCATTGGTCTTCACAGTATCACAGATTCGTAGGAAGTTAGAGATGAATATATTAGGGTCTTCATGCAGAAGTCCATGAAATTGGAAATTTTGTTACACTAGGATTACCAGCTGTGGGTTGAGCTCAAAATTTTCTACTCTAATAGGAGGCACACTAATGCTCCTTCTATAGAAATCAAGAGTGGGGTTTGTGTAAGAGCCTAGGGTTCTTTTAAGTTGTGAATTTCCATTTGGATCCATAGTGAACTCTCCCTGTTCTTGCATACATAAACAAGAGACAAAGAAAAGTAAGAGTCTCTTTGTCAAAGTCTAGAGAGCTCCTAGTGAGATATAAAATAAAATAAAATAAATTAAAACAAGTTATTAAACTAAAAATTTCAAAAATAAGAATGAGAAACTAAACTAAAATTTTTGAACAAATTAAAAAGGGGAAAACACAAAAAGACACCAAACTTAAAATCAGAAATTAAATAGAAATAAATAAAATAAAAATAAAAAATTAAAAGAAAAACAAACAATTTCAAAAATAACAAGAAAAATAGATTATAATTTCGAAACCTAAGAGGTCAGGACACTAAAAATTTTTAGAATAAAAGGGGAGACACTAAAGGAACACCAAACTTAAAATCTGAAATAAAGGAAAGATAAGCAAAATAAAATTCGAAAATTAGAGGAAACGTAAAATAAATAAAACATAGAAAAATACCTATTCTAAGAAACTAGACAACCAGTAGTTGTCAATCACAAACAATCACTAGCAACGGCGCTAAAAACTTGGTGCACGAATTGTGAACTCGCACAACTTAACCGGCAAGTGCACCGGGTCATCCAAGTAATTCCTCAAGTGAGTGAGGGTCGATCCAATGAGGATTGTCGGACTGAGCAAGCAATAGTTATCTTGTTGGACTTAGTCAGGTGAATCAAAAAGGGCTTTTGATTATTGAAAACACATAAACCATAAGCAAGGGGAATAAATAAAGCAATAAACAGCTTGTGTGAAAACAATATGAGAAAATAGTTAAGGTTTCAGAGATGTTTACTTTTTCCAAATTAAAACGTCTTACTAACTATTTTATGAATGATTCATTCTATCACAAACCATAAGTGTCTAAACCCTAATCTCTTAGTGATTTAGCCTCTTCTAACCTTCATCAACCGCTACTCTCATGGTCACTTGACTCATATTAGAAGGTGAAGTTTAGAAAATTAGTTTACACCACAAGGCCACTAATTACCCCAAAACCGGCTAAATAGATGTTGCTTATCCGCATCGATTTGTGCAATTAGCCGTCTAGGAGGAGTGTTTTCAAGTTGTAGTTCAAGCGAGATAACTCTCTTGAGAATTACAAGAACTCATGTAAAAAAGGGTCATACTCTTGTTCCTCTGATGAGCGGATATTTTATACGCTTTTTGGGGTAATTTCATGTAGATTTTAGTATGTTTTAGTCAGTTTTTAGTATAATTTTATTAGTTTTTAGGAAAAATTCATATTTCTGGACTTTACTATAAGTTTGTGTGCTTTTCTATAATTTCAGGTATTTTCTGGCTGAAATTGAGGGAGCTGAGCAAAAATCTGATTTAGGTTGAAAAAGGACTGCTGATGTTGTTGGATTCTGACCTCCCTGCACTCGGAATGGATTTTTTGGAGCTACAGGAGTCCAATTGACTCTCTCTCAATTGGGTTGGAAATTAGACATCCAGGGCTTTCCAGAAATATATAATAGTCCATACTTTGCGCGAAGATAGATGATGTAAACTGTCGTTCAACGCCAATTCTATATTGCAGTTTGGCGTTCAGCACTAGAAACAGGTTGCAAGTTGGAGTTCAACGCCAGAAACAGGTTACAACCTAGCGTTCAACTCCAGAAACAGCCCAGGCACATGAGAAGCTTAAGTCTTAGCCCCAGCACACACCAAGTGGGCCCCAAAAGTGGATTTCTGTACTATCCATCCTAGTTTACTCATTTTCTGTAAACCTAGATTACTAGTTTAGTATAAAAACAACTTTTAGAGATTTATTTTGTGTCTCATGACATTTTTAGATCTGAATTATATAATCTTTGACGGCATGAGTCTCTAAACTCCATTGTTGGGGGTGAGGAGCTCTGCAGCATCTCGATGAATTAATGCAATTATTTCTGTTTTCCATTCAAACATGCTTGTTCCTATCTAAGATGTTCATTCGCGCTTCACTATGAAGAAGGTGATGATCCGTGACACTCATCACCTTCCTCAATCCTTGAACGTGTGCCTGAAACCCACCTCCGTTCTATATCAGATTGAATGAGTATCTCTTAGATTTCTTAATCGAAATCTTTGTGGTATAAGCTAGAATTTATGGCGGCATTCATGAGAATTCGGAAAGTCTAAACCTTGTCTGTGGTATTCCGAGTAGGATTCAATGATTGAATGGCTGTGACGAGCTTCAAACTCGCGATTGTTGGGCATAGTGACAGACGCAAAAGGATCAATGGATCCTATTCCGACATGATCAAGAACCAACAGATGATTAGCCGTGCTGTGACAGAGCATTTGGACCATTTTCACTGAGAGAATGGGAAGTAGCCATTGACAACAGTGACGCCCTACATACCGCTTGCCATGGAAGGAGCCTTGCGTGTGTGAAGAGGAGGACAAGGGAAAAGCTGAAATTAGAGGATAAAGTATCTCCAAAACTCCAACATATTCTCCATTATTGAGTAACAATTACTTATTCCAAACACTTTCACTTTTTGCAATTAAATTCAAAGAACCTTATTGGCATCCTGACTAAGATTAATAAGATAACCATAGCTTGCTTCGTACCAACAATCTCCGTGGGATCGACCCTTACTCACGTAAGGTATTACTTGGACGACCCAGTGCACTTGCTGGTTAGTTGTGCGGATCGCAAAGGTGTGATTGCAATTTCGTGCACTAAGTTTTTGGTGCCATTGCCGGGGATTGTTTGAGTTTGAACAACTGACGGTGAATCTTGTTGCTTAGATTAGGAAAAATTTATCTTTTTTTTACTAGAATTGCATCTTTTATTATCCCTTCTAAATTTTTTTCAAAAATATTAGTTTTTCTTTATTAATTTTTAGTTTTTCTATGAATTTAGTGTCATGTTTTAAGTTTGGTGTCAATTGCATGCTATTCTTTGTCTTTCAATTTTCGAATTGCATGTTCTTTATTTTTCCTTGATCTTCAAATTGTTCTTGTCAAATTTTCTTGTTTGATCTTTGGTTTTTCCTATTTTGTGTATTTTTCGTGTTTTCCTTGTGCAAGTTCAAAATATTAGTTTTCAAAAAATTTTATTTTTATTTATCAAAAAAATACCTCTTTAAAACACGTTACATTTATAGCTCAATTGGCTAGAGCATTGGTTTATGTTCTTAGTAATTGGGTATCTTCTTTTTTAAAATCTTTTTCAAAAATAATTTTTCTTTGATTGAATCTTGTGCCAAACTTTAAGTTTGGTGTTTTCTTGTTAATTTTCTTTGATTTTAGAAGATTTATTTTGGTTTTCTAATAATTTTAAGTTTGGTGTTCTTCCTTTTTTTCATGTTGTTCTTGTGATTCTTCAAGGTGTACTTGAGTCTTTCTTGTGTTTTGATCTTAAAATTTTTAAGTTTGGTGTTCCTTGGTGTTTTCCCTCCAAAATTTTTGAAAACAAGGAGCATTAGATCTAAAAATTTTTAAGTCTTGTGTCTTTTGTGTGTTTTTCTCTTTCATCATAAAATTCAAAATTCAAAAAAAATATCTTTTCTAACTAATTTTAAGCCATATTTTCGAATTTTTTTTATAAAAATTCAGATTTCAATTTCAAAATTTTTAAATCTTATCCTTTTGAGATTAAAAAAATTTATCTTTTTCAAAAATATCCTAACCACCTTCTCTCTCTTGACTTTTTCGAAAATCTTCATAAAATATTTTTAAATTTTTATTTTATTTTATTTTATTTTTATTTATTTTTAATTTTATTGTCGTCTTTATTTTATTTTATTTTATTTTATTATTTCGAAATTTTTATATATAATAAAATAAATTCACATCATCTCCATTTCTCTATTATGGACTTTAAGTGGAAATGAACAGTCTAGAAGGACTCTGGGATCCTATGCTAACCCCACTACTGCTTTATACAGGAGTAGTATCTGTATACCCTCCATCGGAGTCAGTAGCTTTTAGTTGAACCCCCCAGCTCATTATCATGGTGCAGCAAAGTTGCCAGTATTTTGGTCTTCCACAAGAAGAACCTACAGAGTTTCTGGCATAGTTTTTACTGTTTCCATTTGCTGTAAAAGACCAAGCTAAGAGGTGGTTAAATAACCAATCTAAGGACATGGAAACAGCGGTCAGAAAAATTTCTGAATCACTATTTTTCTCCAAAACGGATGACACAGCTAAGGCTTAGCATCCAAGGCTTTAAACAAGGAGATAATGAATCTCTTTATGATGCCTGGGAGAGGTACAGAGAGATGCTAAGAAAATGCCCTCTGAAATGTTTTCAGAATGGGTGCAGTTAGACATCTTCTAATATGGGCTTAAAGAAAGAGCTCAAATTTCTCTAGACCATTCAGTTGGTGGATCCATACACATGAGAAAGATAATAGAATAAGCTCAATAGCTTATTAATACAGTTGCCAGAAATCAGCATCTGTACCTGAGCAGTGAACCTTCCATCAATGAAGAGGCTAAAACAGTAACTGCTGAACTCAGTCCTGCAGAACAAGCTACTGAATTCAATCAATAATTAGATTTTCTAACAAAATAGCTAGCCAAATTCAAGAAAATATTGCAAGAAACAAGAATGGCTAATATAAATATGGAAGTGCAGTTGAAGCAAAACAGAACAGCAGTTATCAAAACAAATAACAGAAGAATGCCAAGCAGTTCAATTAAGAAGTGGAAAAATATTAAATACCCCACTTCAAGGCAGCAGGAAGCTAATAAATGAACAGACTGCTACCCAAAATCCCTCTGAGGACAGTCAGAGCCCAGAGAGGAATAATTCTGGCGCTCAAACGCCAGATAATGGGTGGAAAGCTGGCGTTAAACGCCCAACCCATGCTCAGTCCTGGCATCCAACGCCAGAAACAAGCAAGGAACTGGCGTTGAACGCCCAAAGGAAGCCCAACTCTGGTGTTCAGACGCCAGAAACAGATAAAGAGTTGGCGTCTAACGCCACTCCAGCTTCCACCCCTGGTATTCAAACTCCAGTAGGAGATCAGACACATACAAGTGCTGATAGCAACTCCTCTAAAAAGGCTTCTCAACCCACGGCTGTAGGAAATAAACCTGCAGCAACTAAGGTTGATGAATACAAAGCCAAAATGCCTTATCCTCAAAAACTCCGACAAGTAGAATAAGATAAGCAATTTGCTCGCATTGCAAACTATCTCAGGACTCTTAAAATAAAGATTCTGTTTGCAGAAGCACTTGAGCAAATACCCTCTTATGCTAAGTTCATGAAAGAGATCTTAAGTCATAAGAAGGATTGGAGGGAAACTGAAAAAGTTTACCTCAATGAAGAATGCAGTTCAGTCATTCTAAAAAGCTTACCTGAGAAGCTTAAAGATCCCAGAATCTTTAGATACCATGCACATTAGAGGGTACTTGTACCAAGCAAGCTTTATGTGATCTTGGGGCAAGTATCAACCTAATACCTGCATCTACTATCAAAAAGCTTGGGTTGACTGATGAAGTCAAACCAACCAGGATATGTCTCCAACTTGCTGATGGTTCCATTAAACACCCATCAGGCGTGATTGAAGACATGATTGTCAAGGTTAGGCCATTTGCCTTTCCCACTGACTTTGTGGTACTGGAAATGGAGGAGCACAAGAGTGCAACTCTCATTCTGGGAAGACCGTTCCTAGCAACTGGCCGAACCCTTATTGACGTCCAAAAAGGGGAAGTAACCCTGAGAGTCAATGAGGATGAGTTTAAGTTGAATGTTGTCAAAGCTATGCAGCATCCAGACACCCCCAAATGACTGCATGAGCATTGATATTATTGATTCTCTGGTAAAAGAGGTCAATATGACTGAGAGTCTCGAATCAAGGCTAGAAGATATCTTTAATGATGTTCAGCCTGATCTGGAGGAACCAGAGAGAATAATAGAACCTCTGAAAATCCCTCAAGGAGAAGAGAAACCTCCCAAACCCGAGCTCAAACCATTACCACCATCCCTGAAATATGCATTTATAGGAGAATGTGATACCTTTCCTGTAATCATAAGCTCTACCTTAGAGCCACAGGAAGAGGAAGCACTAATTCAAGTGCTAAGGACACACAAGACAGCTCTTGGATGGTTCATCAGTGATCTTAAGGGCATTAGCCCAGCCAGATGCATGCACAAGATCCTATTGGAGGGTGACGCTAAGCCAGTGGTTCAACCACAGAGGCGGCTGAATTCAGCCATGAAGAAGGTGGTACAGAAGGAGGTCACTAAATTACTAGAGGCTGAGATTATTTATCCCATTTCTGATAGCCCCTGGGTAAGCCCTGTTCAAGTCGTCCCTAAGAAGGGTGGCATGACAGTGGTTCATAATGAAAAAAATGAACTGGTTCCTACAAGAACAGTTACAGGGTGGCGTATGTGTATTGATAACAGAAGGCTCAATATAGCTACGAGAAAGGATCATTTTCCTTTACCATTCATAGACCAGATGCTAGAAAGATTAGCAGGTCATGAATACTACTACTTCCTGGATGGATATTCAGGTTATAATCAAATTGCAGTAGATCCCCAGGATCAAGAGAAAATAGCGTCCACATGTCCATCTGGAGTATTTGCATACAGAAGGATGCCATTTGGTCTGTGCAATGCACCTGCAATCTTTCAGAGGTGCATGCTCTCCATTTTCTCTGATATGGTGGAAAATTTTCTGGAAGTCTTCATGCATGACTTTTCAGTATTTGGAGACTCATTCAGCTCCTGTCTTGACCATCTAGCACTTGTTCTAAAGAGGTGCCAAGAGACTAACCTGGTTTTAAACTGGTAGAAATGTCACTTTATGGTGACTGAAGGAATTGTCCTTGGGCATAAAAATTAGAACAAGGGAATAGAGGTGGATCAAGCTAAGGTAGAGGTAATTGAAAAATTACCACCACCAGCTAATGTTAAGGCAACCAGAAGCTTTCTGGGGCATGCAGGATTCTATAGGAGGTTTATAAAAGATTTTTTAAAAATCACGAAACCTCTGAGTAATCTGCTAGCTGCTGACACGCCATTTATCTTTGATAAGGAGTGTCTGCAGGCGTTTGAGACTCTAAAAGCTAAGCTGGTCACAGCACCAGTCATCTCTGCACCAGACTGGACATTACCATTTGAACTGATGTGTGATACCAGTGACCATGCAATTGGTGCAGTGTTGGGACAAAGGCATGACAAGCTTCTGCACGTCATTTACTATGCCAGTCGTGTTTTAAATGACACACAGAAGAACTACACAACCACAGAAAAAGAGTTACTTGTAGTGGTTTACGCCATTGACAAGTTCAGATCTTATTTAGTAGGATCAAAAGTGATTGTGTACACTGACCATGCTGCTCTTAAATATCTACTCACAAAGCAAGATTCAAAACCCAGGCTCATAAGATGGGTGTTGCTTCTGTAAGAGTTTGATATAGAAATAAGAGACAGAAAAGGGACAGAGAATCAAGTAGCTGATCACCTGTCAAGGATAGAACCAGTAGCAGGAGCATCCCTCCATCCTACTGAGATCTCTGAAACCTTTCCGGATGAGCAATTGTTTGCTATTCAGGAAGCTCCTGGCTTGCAGACAGTGCAAACTATAAGACTCAAGGTTCTCCTTCTGTAACCATGGAGAGGAAGCATGAAGAGCTTCTCTCAAAACAGAGTCAAACAGAGCCCCCACAGTCAAACTATAAGTTTGGTGTTGGGAGGCCACCACCAACTTCTAAGTTTGGTGTTGAACCCCCACATTCAAACTCTAAGTTTGGTGTTGGGAGGTTCCAACATTTCTCTGAACATCTGTGAGGCTCCATGAGAGCCCACTGTCAAGCTACTGACATTAAAGAAGCGCTTGTTGGGAGGCAACCCAATGTTATATTTATTATTTTTCCTTTGTTATTTTATGTTTTCTATAGGTTGATGATCATGGAAAGTCACAAAATCAATTGAAAAAGCAGAAACAGAATGAAAAACAGAAAGAAAAACAGCACACCCTGGAGGAAAACTTGCTGGCGTTTAAACGCCAGTAAGGGTAGCAAATGGGCGTTTAACGCCCAGTCTGGCACCATTCTGGGCGTTTAACGCCAGAAAAGGGCACCAGACTGGCGTTAAACGCCAGGAATGGGCACCAAGCTGGCGTTAAACGCCATAAATGGGCACCAGCCCGGCGTTTAACGCCAGGATTGGCAGGAGGAGCATTTTTGCTTGCCACTTGGTGCAGGGATGAATTATCCTTGACACCTCAGGATCTGTGGACCCCACAGGATCCCCACCTACCCCACCACTCTCTCTTCTTTCTTCTTTTGCTCGAGGACGAGCAAACCTTCTAAGTTTGGTGTGGTAAAAGCGTTGCTTTTTGTTTCTCCATAACCATTTATGGCACCTAAGTCCGGAGAAACCTCTAGAAGGAGGAAGGGGAAGGCAAAAGCTTCCACCTTCGAGCCATGGGAGATGGAGAGATTCATCTCAAGGGATGCACTTTCCTCCACAAAACTATTGGGAGCGAATCAACACCTCCCTAGGAGAATTGAGTTCCAACATGGGACAACTAAGGGTGGAGCACCAAGAACATTCCGTCCTCCTCCATGAAATTAAAGAAGATCATAGAATCATGAGAGAGGAGCAACAAAGGCAAGGAAGAGACATTGAGGAGCTCAAGCACTCCATAAGATCTTCAAGAGGAAGAACAAGCCGCCATCACTAAGGTGGACCCGTTCTTTAATCTCCTTGTTCTTTATTTTCTATTTTTCGAATCTTTATGCTTATGTTTATCCATGTTTGTGTCTTATTACATGATCGTTAGTATCTTAGTGTCTATGCCTTAAAGCTATGAATGTCTTATGAATCCATCACCTCTCTTAAATGTAAAATGCTTTAATCACAAAAGAACAAGAAGTACAGGATTTCGAATTTATCCTTGAAACCAGTTGAATTAGTTTGATGTGGTGACAATACTTTTTGTTTTCCGAATGAATGCTTGAACAGTGCATATGTCTGTTGAATTTGTTGTTTTGAGAATGTTAAAATTGTTGGCTCTTGAAAGAATGATGGAAAAAGAGAACTGTTATTGAGTATCTGAAAAATCATCAAAGTGATTCTTGAAGCAAGAAAAAGCAGTGAATACAAAAAAAATGAAAAAAAAAGGAGAAGAAATAGAAGAAAAAGAAGGAAATAAAGTTGTGATCCAAGGCAAAAAGAGTGTGCTTAAGAACCCTGGACACCTCTAATTGGGGACTCTAGCAAAGCTGGGTCATAATCTGAAAAGGTTCACCCAAGTATGTGTCTGTGGCATGTATGTATCCGGTGGTAATACTGGATGACAGAGTGCTTTGGGCCACAGCCAAGACTCATGACATAGCTATGTTCAAGAATCATTATACTTAACTAGGAGAATCAATAACATTATCTGAGTTCTGAGTTCCTATAGATGCCAATCATTCTGAACTTCAAAGGATAGAGTGAGGTGCCAAAACTGTTCGGAAGCAAAAAGCTACTAGTCCCGCTCATCTAATTGGAGCTGAGTTTCCTTGATATTTTGGAGTCTATAGTATATTCTCTTCTTTTTATCCTAATTGATTTTCAGTTGCTTGGGGACAAGCAAAAATTTAAGTTTGGTGTTGTGATGAGCGGATAATTTGTACGCTTTTTGGCACTGTTTTTAGTATGTTTTTAGTATGATCTAGTTGGTTTTTAGTATATTTTTGTTAGTTTTTAGTTAAAATTCACTTTTCTGGACTTTACTATGAGTTTGTGTGTTTTTCTGTGATTTCAGGTATTTTCTGGCTGAAATTGAGGGACCTGAGCAAAAATCTGATTCAGAGACTGAAAAGGACTGCAGATGCTGTTGGATTCTGACCTCCCTGCACTCGAAGTGGATTTTCTGGAACTACAGAAGCCCAATTGGCGCGCTCTTAATGGCGTTGGAAAGTAGACATTCTGGGCTTTCCAGCAATGTATAATAGTCCATAATTTGCCCGAGATTTGATGGCCCAAACCGCCGTGGCAAATCAGCCTCAGAATTTCCAGCGTTTAACGCTGGAACTGGCATAAAACTTGGAGTTAAACGCCCAAACTGGCATGAAAGCTGGCGTTTAACTCCAGAAAAAGTCTCTACACATGAAAGCTTCAATGCTCAGCCCAAGCACACACTAAGTGGAGTGGATTTTTACGTCATTTACTCATTTCTGTATACCCTAGGTTACTAGCTTACTATTAATAGGATCTTTTGACATGGTATCTGTACCTCATGACACTCTACACGTTTCTTTTGTGTACCTTCCACAGCATGAGTCTCTAAACCCCATGGTTGGGGGTGAGGAGCTCTGCTGTGTCTTGATGGATTAATGCAATTACTACTGTTTTTCATTCAATCATGCTTGCTTCCATTCTAAGATATTACTTGTTCTTAAACCGGATGAATGTGATGATCCGTGACATTCATCATCATTCTCAACTATGAACGTGTGCCTGACAACCACATCCGTTCTACCTTAGATTAAGTAGATATCTCTTGGATTCTTTAATCAGAATCTTCGTGGTATAAGCTAGAACTGATGGCGGCATTCAAGAGAATCCGGAAGGTCTAAACCTTGTCTGTGGTATTCTGAGTAGGATTCAATGATTGAATGACTGTGACGAGCTTCAAACTCCTGAAGGCGGGGCGTTAGTGACAGACGCAAAAGAATCACTGGATTCTATTCCGGCCTGATTGAGAACCGACAGATGGATAGCCGTGCCGTGACAGGGTGCGTTGAACATTTCCACTGAGAGGATGGGAGGTAGCCACTGACAACGGTGAAACCCTTACATACAGCTTGCCATGGAAGGAGCCTTGCGTGCTTGAAGAAGAAGACAGTAGGAAAGCAGAGATTCAGAAGACAGAGCATCTCCAAAACCTCAACCTATTCTCTATCACTGCAAAACAAGTACTTATTTCATGTTCTTTTACTTTTCACAATCAACCCTGATAATTTTTGATATCCTGACTAAGATTTACAAGATAACCATAGCTTGCTTCGAGCCGACAATCTCCGTGGGATCGACCCTTACTCACGTAAGGTATTACTTGGACGACCCAGTGCACTTGCTGGTTAGTTGTGCGGAATTGCAAAAGTGTGATTGCAATTTCGTGCACCAGCGTGGCACTAACGTTAGAATTTTTGCTAGTAAAGAATTTTATAAAAATATAGTCACGTTGTAAGTATAGATTCTAAACCAACAGAAAATCCCTTCGTACAAACATTTTGGTTGTCACAAGTAAGAAACCCCTAAATAAATTGATAACCAAGGTATTCAAACCTCGGGTCATCTTCTCAAGGAATTGCAGGGAAGTATGATTTATTATTGGTTATGGAAAAACAATGTTTGGGTTTGAAAAAGGTTTTAAGCAAGAGAAATAGATTGCAAGAATTAATAAATTAATAACTAATAAAACTCTTGGCAAGGTATGAAAACTGGAAGTCCTATCCCAGTTATCCTTATCAATTGTGATGAGAATTGGATTTTTCTCCCACTAAGTTAACCTCTAACTATGAAGGTAAGTCAATTGGATGGAATAAATTTGGTTCCTCAGGTCCTAGTCTTTCCTTGGAAAAGGCTAGAGTTAGTGAAACTCGAGTTAATTCTTGAAGAATTCTAATTTTCAGTCAACAATGAGTTTGACAACTCAAGAGTTATTAATTAATAAACCAGAACCAAGAATATAAAAAGCTAAATTGAATCATAAATATCCGGAATACTTCAAATTATATTGAATGAAGATGTCAATTCTAACATGGACAATATTCATAAGCCAATTGGGCAACATAAATCAAACACAAATAAAAGCTTCAGAGTAAACAAAAATAGAAGAGAAACAAAAATTATTGAACCTGGTATGAAGAAACAATCCTAATCCTAATAGAAATCCTAATCCTAAATCCTAAGAGAGAAGAGAGAACCTCATCTAAAACATAAAATTGTGAGTAATGATTGAATCTCCAATCTTCTCCTGAGTCTCTGCATGTTCCCTGACTTTAATCTGTGTTTCTGGGCCAAAAACTGGATTGAAATGCGGCCCAGAATCTCTGCCAGCGACTTTTGTAATTTTGCAGATCGCGCACGTCACGCGTCCGCGTCGTCCACGCATTCGCGTCGTTTGTGCAGCTTCCAATCCGTGCGGTCGCGTTAGGCACTCGAACACATCACTCTGATTTCTTTCCATTTCGCGCGGTCACGTGAGCCATGCGACCGTGTGACTTCTCGCTGGTCATCTCCTCAATTCCTTGTGTTCCTTCCATTTTTACACGCTTCCTCTTCATTCTCTAAGCCATTCCTGCCCTATGAAGCCTGAAACACTTAACACACAGATCAAGGCATCGAATGGTAATAAAAGAGGATTAAGATTAGCTAAATTAAGACCAAAGAAGCATGTTTTCAATCATAGAACTAGGAAGGAATTGTAAAATCATGCAAATCCTATGAACAAGTGGGTGAAAAGCTTGATTAAACCACTCAATTAAATACAATATAAACCATAAAATAGTGGTTTATCAACCTCCCCACACTTAATCATTAGCATGTCCTCATGCTAAGCTCAAGGAGACAAAATAAATGAGTAGGGAAAAGCAGGTCTCATGCAATGCAACCTATGTATGTGAATGCAACTACATGCTAAAATGATTCTACCTACTTGGTGAAAAAGTAAATAAACCCTTCAAGAATAAATATGAACTGGATTTCACTAATTCAAATCACAAAATACAATACAAATAACTTACAAGAAGAAGATAGCTCATGAAAGCATAGAACATAGAATTAAGCGCTGAACCCTTACTGGTAGTGTATATCATTCTATCTCTCAAGTGTCTAGGGTTAATTCTCTCAATTCTCTACTAATCTTGCTTTCTATAGCTTGCTCTTCATCTAACAGTCAACAAATATTTAATGCACCAATATACAAATCAAGAGGTCTTTTAAGGGTTGTAATGGGGTTAGGGTCAAGGTAGGATTGTATTTGGCCAAGTGGACTAAAATCTGAATCCTTAATTAACATAAACTTTCCACCTAACTTAAGACAATCCATTTAATTAAAATACAAAATCTAACTTCTGATTAACTGTGTTTTCCATATATTCATGCATCCTAAATTTGAGTTCAGTACATATGCATTGATACCAACACTTACTTTGGGGCATTTTGTCCCCTTTTATTATTTGCTTTTTTTTTCTTTTTTTCTTTTTTTTCTTTTATTTTTCTCAATGCATATGATTATAGTATTGAATGCAATAATATGTGCTCAACTATTAATTTGCACATTTTCACTAAAATATACAACACCCAATTACTCAAACCAAATATTTTCAAATCCAACTTCCCCACACTTAAATCATGAGCACGTTTACTAGTCTAAGCTAATCAAGGATTCAAATTAAGGACATTATTGTTTTTCGCTTAGAGTTAGTAATGAGCTACAGTAAAGAACAAATGGGTAAAATAGGCTCGAATTGATTTGCAAAGGATAATGGAAGGGTAAGACCATATGGGTATGTAAGTTTAGTGAAACAAGGCCTCGAGAATATAAGTGCATGCATACATCAAACAGTGGAAATATAGAATTAAGCAAGAGAAAGATTACAATTTTAGAGAGAATAACACACAAAAATAAAATATATTGGTTGATAAAATGCAACCAATCAAATAGGCTCAAAATCTCACTGGTTTTGTGTGTTCGAGCTCTAAACCATGTTCCAATATAATATTTCTCCAAACAAGTTTTTCAAAAAGTTTAATTCAAACTAGTGAAATGCTATAAAAATTTTCTTGAAAAAGAAAACGTTATTTCAACCAAGTGGTAAAATATACACAAAATAAAACAGACATGCAATCAAACATGCAATGAAAAACAAAAATTGGTGTTGAGAAGGGACTAACTAACCCGTGGAGATCGGTATCGACCTCCCCACACTTAAAGATTACACCGTCCTCGGTGCATGCAAAGATGTGCAGGTGTTGGGGGTTGTGGTTCCTCAGCCGGTGCTCGTTGTAGAGTCTTTCTCTTTACCCTTCCTGGTGGCCAGCCTGAAAAAGGGAGAAGAGAAAGGGACATGAAGTCAAAGGGACAGAGCAAAGGAGAGGGCAGTACTAGTAAGAATCATGCCAAAATAAAGAAGAATGTCGTTAACACATGGTCGCGATTCCATGAAATGAGGACATCAATGGAAGCATAGCATGATAAATTGAGGCAATTAAATGCAAGATGTTTATTGGCATGCTGGGAAAGGCATGAGTAGTGTAAATCAAGCATTAAAAAGCCTTAATGTATTATTAGTCGTGAGAAACTAACAATAACGTTTGTATTGACAATTATATTTAATTAATAAAATATTGAAAAGGGTTTTGTGAAAAACAGGCATTAGAGTAGAAGGATAGAAAAACTAAGAATGCACAATGCCATACGGGCTTTTTCACAAACACAAAGCATGCATATTAAATAAGGTATGGAAAGTATTAAATTGAACATGCAAGCACCCTTAAAAAAATTAACATATAATTGTGAAGCAATTCTTTGAATAATCCACAAGCAAAATAAATAAATTTCTAACACCAATGAAAATAATTCAATGAATGAAACTATGCAAATAAATTAAATGGAAGTGAAGAGGGATGAGAAGAACAAAGTAAGAAAAGGAAGAAGAAAGAAGAAAAGAAATAAGAAGGGAAGAAAAGATTTATATATAGGGAAGAAAAGATAAGATATTTGGCTGCTTGCTGTGCGCCGCTTGTGACGTGGACGCGTGAGTGATGCGTTCGCGCGGATAGCACTTCTATGAGATGATGCAGACGCGTGATCCACGCGGTCGAGTGGATCGATTTGTGCCATTAGCGCGAGGGCAGCCTCGCGGCCGTGCAACTCTCTGCTTGAAATTCATATTGCCAAATATTTGGGTGACGCGGTCGCGTGGTTGGTGCGATCGCGTGGATGGCCTAAATTTGAAAATGGCACGGATGCATGGGGCACGCATACGCGCGGCAGGGCTTGTGCTTCTAGCACGAGTCCAACCCAATTCTAGTGCAACTTTCGGCCATACACCCTTTTTACGTCGATTCTGAGGCACACATTCGCGTGGTTGACGCGGACGTGTAGGAGGCATATTTCCCATATGACGCAAATGCGTCAGCGACGCGGTCGTGAGGATCAATTTGTGCCAAAGGCACGCCTCCAGCCACGCTCTCGCGTGACTCTCTGTTTAATTTTGTTTTCTTCTCAACGCACCTATGACGCAAACGCGTCGACAACGCTAGCGCGTCGCGTGCAATTTCTTCTTCTTTTTTTTTAATGTAGTATGCAGAATGTAATGAATGTTATGCAAAATTCTAGGTTCAATCAAAACTCAAAAACAGACTAAAATTTAAACTAAAAAGGAACGGTCATACCATGGTGGGTTGTCTCCCACCCAGCACTTTTAGTTATAGTCCTTAAGTTGGACATTTGGCGAGCTCCTTGTCATGGTGGCTTGTGCTTGAACTCATCTTGAAACTTCCACCAATGCTTGGACTTCCAATAAGCTCTATCAATACCAAGTAAATTTAGCAAGCGTTGATGAAGTTCTCCACAAGCTTTGATCTTCCAAAGTTGATCCTCATATATTCCTGGATCCCAAATCTTATTTCTACACCCATCTTCAAGTTGATTATCATGATTCCATCCGGGTGGCAAGTAGTCTGAATTCTCACTAAAGCGGCCAAACAACTTCTTAGACCCATTCCGTTGAGCTCTACACCAACCTTTGCGTTTAAACTTAAAGCTTCCAACCATAATGAACCTTGCAGGACAATTCTTACCACTGACCATCTTCCTCTTACTCTTAATGCCACAAAGAGCTCTAAGTTGACCATCCGTCTCCAGTATCCCATATTCAAGTGGAATTAGAAAGTTAAGGGATATGAATTTTGCCACTTGAATGTTGTGAAGGATGATGGCAACTTAGGGGGAGGTGTTGCTAACGAACGTGCATGCTCCACTCCCTTGTGCTCTTCTTTGACATCTTCCACCTCTTTGCAAGCTTCTTCAATTTCAACCTCTTCCTCTTGGTAGCTTTCTTCTGATTTACTTTCTTCTTCATTGTTAACCAAGGGCATGAGAGGTTGTGCTTCTTCTTCTTTATTCTCCATATCAAGTCCAATGGAAGAGGATTCAAATGTATACAAAAATTCATTAATGATTGAATCCATCTCTTGATCATCCCCTTCAAAGTCTTCAACCATGATATGCCTTGGAGGTTGTACACCCTCCTCAACATCAACATTAAACACCTTGGAATGAGGCTCTATGAGTGGACCTTCCAATTGGAGGCTCAACATCTCCTAAGTCTTCGACCACTTCTTCTTCTTCAATAATTCTGGCTTCCTCCACTTGTTCCAGTACAAAGTCATGCTCCTTACTGTCCACTGGAGTTCCTAATGTCTCCTTCATGCTACATTCTTCATTAGATTCTCCACATGAGGCCATGGGAGTTCCTTGAGTGTCCGAACGTTTGGAAGGTAATCAATTTATTGCTTGATCCAGGTGTTTAAGTATGAAATCGTATTCATCCTTGATGATTTCCTGTTCAACTATTTCTTCACCTTCAAGTACAAAATCCTCCTTGTTGTCTTCCTTCACTAGTTCTTCAACCGCGCTGTCAACTTCAAAGGTCTCTACTACCTTCACCTTTAGTGTCTCCTCTAGCTCCTTATGAAGTATGGATTCGTGAAGATGATCCTCTCTCTCATGTTCCATGTCAATAGTATCAGTGGGATCATGTTGCTCTTGGATTGATGGATGTTGGTGCTCTTCCATGGATGGTGGTGATGGGATAGGTGGATCATTATGTGGTTGAGATGAAAGTGCATTGGAGCTTGAGGGTTGAATATTGGGGGTAGAGGGTTGGTCCATGCGGGATATAAGTGCTTGAAAAGTAGAGGTGAGACTAGTGATAGAGGCAAGTGTGCTCTCCATGGAGGTTTGGGGTGGGTAAGAGGGTTCATTTGTTGGGAGAAAAGGCTCATAACACGGAGGTGGTTCCTCTTGATAAGGATATGGAGATTGTGTATATTGAGGTAGTAGTTCTGGGTATGGTTCATATGGTGGTTGGTGTGGTGAATAAGGATTGGGGTCATATGGAGGTGAATGGTGGAAAGGGGCTTGTGAGTGTGGTGGTTCAAAGCTATGTTGAGGAGGTAGTTCATTGGCATATGATGGAGCTTGTTGGTAACTACAAGGGGGTCCACCATACCTATCATCTTCGTATGCATTATAGAATAGTCTTCGTCCATGATATCTTGAAAGGTGTTGTTGTCTAAAGGGTTGATTAGATCCTCTTGGCTCTGTCCATCTTTGATTCCTTTGACCTTGATGCATATTTCTGTTATAGCTTCTTCTTCCTGCAACATAGTTGTAAACAGACTCATAGCCAAAGGGGTGAGAGTTCATAGTAGTAGGAGAAAATGAAAACAAAAAATAACAAAAAGAAAATATTTTGAAAAAGATATGGTTTTTGAAAAAAGAAGATAAGATTTTAAAAAAGATATAATTTTTTTGAAATAAGATAAGATAAGATTTTGAAAAAGATATGATTTTTTTGAAAAAAGATTTGAATTTTGAAAAATAAGATAAGATAAGATAAAAATTTTTAAAATCTGAATTTTTTTTTGGAAAATATTTACAATAACCAATAATAAGGCACACGTTTGTAATTCCCCGGCAACGGCGCCATTTTGACGTTAGGATTTTTGCTAGTAAAGTATTTTATAAAAATATAGTCACGTTGTATGTATAGATTCTAAACCAACAGAAAATCTCTTCGTACAAACATTTTGGTTGTCACAAGTAACAAAACACTAAATAAATTGATAACCGGAGTATTAAAACCTCGGGTCGTCTTCTCAAGGAATTGCAGGAAAGTATGATTTATTATTGGTTATGGAAAAATAGTGTTTGGGTTTGAAAAAGGTTTTAAGCAAGAGAAATAGATTGCAAGAATTAATAAATTAATAACTAATAAAACTCTTGGCAAGGTATGAAAACTGGAAGTCCTATCCCAGTTATCCTTATCAATTGTGATTAGAATTGGGTTTTTCTCCCACTAAGTTAACCTCTAACTATGAAGATAAGTCAAGTGGATGGAATAAATTTAGTTCTTCAGGTCCTAGTCTTTCCTTGGAAAAGGCTAGAGTTAGTGGAACTCGAGTTAATTCTTGAAGAATTCCAATTTTCAGTCGACAATGAGTTTGACAACTCAAGAGTTACCAATTAATCAACTAGAACCAAGAATATAAAAAGCTAAATGGAAATCATAAATATCCGGAATACCTCAAATTATATTGAATGAAGATGTCAATTCTAACATGGACAATATTCATAAGCCAATTGGGCAACATAAATCAAATACAAATAAAAGCTTCAGAACAAACAAAAATAGAAGAGAAACATAAATTATTGAACCTGGTATGAAGAAACAATCCTAATCCTAATAGAAATCCTAATCCTAAATCCTAAGAGAGAGGAGAGAACATCTCTCTCTAAAAACTACATCTAAAACCTAAAATTGTGAGTAATGATTGAATCTCCAATCTTCTCCAGAGTCTCTGCATGTTCCCTAACTTTAATCTGTGTTTCTGGGCCGAAAATTGGGTTGAAATGCGGCCCAGAATCTCTGCCAGCAACTTTTGTAATTCTGCAGATCGTGCACGTCACGCGTCCACGTCGTCCACGCGAACGTGTCACTCAGCGTTTTTTTCGTACCACGCATGCGCGTCGTCCACGCATTCGTGTCGTTCGTGCAGCTTCCAATCCGCGCGGTCGCATCAGGCACGCGAACGCGTCACTCTGATTTCTTCCCATTTTGCACGGTCGCGTGAGCCATGTGACCGCGTGACTTCTCATTGGTCATCACCTCAATTCCTTGTGTTCCTTCCATTTTTGCACGCTTCCTCTTCATTCTCTAAGTCATTCCTGCCCTATGAATCCTGAAACACTTAACACACAGATCAAGGCATCGAATGGTAATAAGAGAGGATTAAGATTGATGATAAGTCATCTTAGCCTAGTTTTACTAGTCTTTTTCTTTGATTTTCATAGAGTTTTATGCACTTTCTTATGCCACAAGTAAGCCAATTGGGTAGAATTTCATGTTTCCTTTGATTCAATCAACCATGGATGAATTGATGCATTTTCATGAGTTTTTGTGCCATAATTGCTTATATGTCAAGAAGAAGAAGAACTCTCATGATTATAGCAAAGCTTTGATGCAATTGTTGATTGATAACAGGTGACCAAAAGTGCTGGAGGAAGGTTGAAGAAAAAGATAGCAGAAGGCAGCAGAACCACCTGGGGAAGAGTTGAAAATTATACCCTGGAGAAGCCCATGTTTGCACCCAAGTTTGTGCCCAAGTTTGCCGCAAACTTGGAGGCAAACGTTGGAGTAATTTGGCATCCCAGGGGAGGCCACGTTTGCGTCCAAGTTTACCTCAAACTTGGAGCCAAACGTTGGAACATAAGCATATGCACCAGGGAGGCCAACGTTTGCGACCAAGTTTGCCTCAAACTTGGAGGCAAACATTGGTAAAAAGTGTACACCCAGGGGAGGCCACGTTTGCGTCCAAGTTTGCCTCAAACTTGGAGGCAAACGTTGGCACCAAATGTGATTCCAGAAGGAGCATGTTTGAGTTCAACTTTGACCCCAAACTTGAACTCAAACGTGAATGAAACCAACGTTTGAGTTGAAGTTTGCCTCAAATTTCAACTCAAACTTAAAGGCTCAAAGCCCAAATTGCGAAAGGTTTTCTTCTCAAGTCCAAGAGCAACCAACGAAGGCTATCTTCAATCTAATGCCATCAAGGCCAAGGCCCAAACTCAAGGCTCCAAGACCATTAGAAGAAAGTGTATAAATAGAAGTTAGTTTAATTTAAGAGGAGATCAATTTTTACTTAGAGAATTTACACTTCTAAGGGAATTTTACTTACTATAACTTGGATCTGGGAGGAGAATTCAATTATCTTCCTCTTTGAATTTCTTGTTTTCTTTACTACAATTCTTGCTTGAGTCTTGGGTGTTGAGAATTGAGGAAATTCTGTCTCAATCTCACCTTGAGATCTCTCTTTGATTTACTGCACAATTGAGAAATTGATATTTGAATTCCTTTATTCCACTGCTTGATCTTTAATTTTCTTGCAATTGTTTTCTGAATTTGGATCTAGGAAGGCATTGAGATCTAGACTTAGTTATCTAGTCTCTTGAGTCTTGAGATTTGAAATTTTCATTTTAAAATTTACTGTTTAATTGCTACACCAAGCTTGTTCTCATTTTCGTTTAAGATCTGGTTTAATTGAATCCATCTTCTGCTCTTCCGTTTGTTTAATTTTACTGTTCTTTGTTTAATTTCTGCAATCCCACATCCCTGACCCATTTAGAATTCAAGCAATTTACATTTCTTGCGCTTTAAGTTTCAACTCTTTACATTTCTTGCAATTTAAGATTCAGCTCTTTTTACTTTTGTTCCCTTTAATTTCCTGCAATTCACCCACTCCCCTTTATAATTCCTGCAATTTAGTTTCAGCCGATTACAAATCACTTAAATCAACTCTTGTTTGCTTGACTAAATCAACCACTAAACTAGAATTGCTCAATCCTTCAATCCCTGTGGGATCGACCTCACTCACGTGAGTTATTATTACTTGATGCGACCCGGTACACTTACTGGTGAGTTTTGTGTCAGACCATTTTCCGCACATCAAGTTTTTGGCGTCGTTGCCGGGGATTGAATTTGATTGACAATGATTAAATGAGGTGGTGGTCTAGATTAAGCATTTTTTTCTTTTTAACTAAGCACATTAACTGTTTGACACATTGTGTCACCTAATCCTCTAACCACACTCTAGCATTAGAATGTCCATGTTTCATTTGGTTTGTTTGTGATTCTTGCAAGTCATGGAGGCTGAGGTGCGTGAAGAGGTAGTAAGCAACAATACCCAGCATGCAAGAAGGGTGTTGGCCTCTTACACTATCCCCAATCCAAGATATTATGGGAGCAGCATCCTCACCCCAAATGTTCAGGCAAGTGACTTTGAGTTGAAGCCTCAACTAATCACCTTGGTGCAAAATAATTGTGCTTATGGAGGTGGCCCTCTTGAAGACCCCAACCAACATTTGTCTATTTTCTTAAAGATTTGTGAAACGGTCAAGACAAATGGGGTTCATCCTGACATTTACAAATTACTTCTGTTCCCATTTTCTTTGAGGGGCAATGCTACTCAATGGCTGGAAACCTTTCCCAAAGAGAGCATCAACAATTGGGATGAATTGGTGAGCAAATTCCTAGCCAAGTTTTACCCGCCTCAGAGGGTCATCAAGCTGAAAATAGAGGTGCAAACATTTATTCAAATAGACGGAGAGTCAATGTATGACGCCTGGGAGAGATACAAGGCCTTAATCAGGAAATGTCCCCCAAAAATGTTTAGTGAGTGGGATAGACTCCAAAACTTCTATGAAGGGTTGACCCAGAAAGCTCAAGAAGCATTAGATCATTCAGCAGGAGGCTCATTGTAGCTAATGAAGACAGCAGAGGAAGCCCAAAACCTCAAAGAGATGGTGGCAAACAATCAATATTTCTTTGCTCATCAAAGACAGCGCCAACCAGCCCAGAGAAGGAATGTGCTGGAGCTTGAAGGTGTTGATGTTCTCTTTGCACAAAACAAGCAGATGCATCAACAGCTTCAGCAACAAATAGAAATTATGGCCAAGAAAATTGATGGACTGCAAGGTGCTGCAGTAAACACACAACGCCAATCTCAAACCTTACATGGGTAGAATCAATCTGAAGAAAGTTTTGGGACATTCAATTATGAGCAACAAAGCTCTGAGCAGGTGCAATGCATGAATAACACTTCAAGTTCATTATAACACAATTTTCATGGTGATGCACACAAGACACCCTGGAAGACTCATTCTAATTCAAGGTGGGGTGAGCACCAGAACCAAGGACAAAGTGACTTCAACTATAGCAGTATTAGCAACACAAACAACAAAAACCATTCATCCAATAATACTAACCAATTCAAAAACCCACAAAACACATACCACCAATCCTATAACAACTCACAAAACCACCAGAATAACTTTTCTACATCCACATCCCACCCTCAAAGTACCCCCACAATTAATTCAAACAACTTCCAGTAACAACCATCTCATTTCACACAACCACAACCAAATCCAGACTCTCAAAAAATCTCAAGTCTAGAGAAAATTATGGAGAAACTCATGAAAAATCAAGAGATGGAAAGGCAAGATCAGGAAGTTGCAAGGAAAGATCAGGCCCTGGCATTCAAAAACCAAGAGGCCTCAATCAGAAACCTTGAGAGACACATGGGGCAAATGGCTAAGCAAATTTCAGAAATAGGTGAGAAAAGAGCAAATACATTCTCCAATGTCACTGAAAAACATCCAAGGGACAAAGGAAAAGCTACAAAGTGGGAGGAGTGTAAGGCAATCACAGTGGGAAGTGAGAAGACTATGAAGAAGGAAGCCATCAATCAGGAACAACACGACAGAGAAGTTTCATAAGAAGAAATAGAGGAGAAAAGTAAAAAGGATCAGACAACCAAGAAGGCACAAATTTCAAAGGGAGACAAGAACATCCTTGAATCACAACTACAAGAGAAGAAGGAAGGGGTGAGGCCATATGTCCCCAACCTTCCATAACCTCAGAGGTTCAAAAAAGAAAACGAGGATAAGCAATACTCGAAATTCCTGGACATATCAAGACACTCAGCATCAATATTCCTTTCTTAGAAGCACTTGAACAGATGTCATTATATGCCAAATTTATGAAAGAAGTACTCACAAAGAAAAGATCCCTAAAGGAAGGACAGATTGTTGAGATGACAAAGGAATGTAGTGCTATCCTCCAAAGAGAGTTGCCAGAGAAGAAAGATGATCCTGGGACTTTTTACATACCTTGCACCATAGGAAACATAACAATTGAGAAGTCATTCTGTGACCTCGGTGCAAGCATAAACTTGATGCCTCTGTCTCTAATGAGGAAACTTCAAATTTCTGAGCTGAAGTCCACACGAATAGTTCTCCAAATGGCTGACAAATCCATTAAGCAAGCACTGGGAGTTATGGAGAATGTGTTGGTAAAAGTGGGAAAATTCTTTCTTCCTGCTGACTTTGTTATCTCAGATATAGAAGAGGACCCTAACACTCCCATCATCCTGGGGAGGCCTTTCCTAGCTACGGGCAGAGCATTGATAGATGTTGAAAAAGGGGAATTGTTGCTGAGAGTGCATGATGAGCACCTAGCATTCCATGTTTTTAAAACCTTGCATGAATGATGAGCGGATAATTTATACGCTTTTTGGCATTATTTTTAGTATGTTTTTAGTATGTTTTAGTTAGTTTTTATTATATTTTTATTAGTTTTTATTTAAAATTCACATTTCAGGACTTTACTATGAGTTTGTGTATTTTTCTGTGATTTCAGGTATTTTCTGGCTGAAATTGAGGGACCTGAGCAAAAATCTGATTCATAGGCTGAAAAAGGACTGCAGATGCTGTTGGATTCTGACCTCCCTGCATTCGAAGTGGATTTTCTGTAGCTACAGAAGCCCAGTTGGTGCACTCTCAATTGCGCTAGAAAGTAGACATCCTGGGCTTTCCAGCAATATATAATAGTTCATACTTTGCCCGAGATTTGATGGCCCAAACAGGCGTTCCAAATCAGCTCAAGAATTCCCGGCGTTTAACGCCGGAACTGGCACAGAAGTGGGAGTTAAACGCCCAAACTGGCACAAAAGCTGGCGTTTAACTCCAAGAAAAGTCTCTATACATAGAAGCTTCAATGCTCAGCCCAAGCACACACCAAGTGGGCCCGTAAGTGGATTTTTATGTCATTTACTCATATTTGTAAACTCTAAGCTACTAGTTCTCTATAAATAGGACCTTTTGCTATTGTATTTTCATCTTTGGACGTCTAGTTCTTAGATCATCTTGATTCTTCTGGTTCCCTCTCTGGGGCCAAAGCCAATGATCACTATTATCACTTATGTATTTTCAACGGTGGAGTTTCTACACAACATAGATTAAGGTGTGGAGCTCTACTGTACCTCGAGTATTAATGCAATTACTATTGTTCTTCTATTCAATTCAGCTTATTCTTGTTCTAAGATATCACTTGTTCCTCAACTTGATGAATGTGATGATCCGTGACAATCATCATCATTCTCACCTATGAACGTGTGCCTGACAACTACCTCCGTTCTACCTTAGATTGAGTGGATATCTCTTTGATTCCTTAATCAAAATCTTCGTGGTATAAGCTAGAATTGATGGCGGAATTCTTGAGAATCCGGAAGGTCTAAACCTTGTCTGTGGTATTCTGAGTAGGATTCAAGGATTGAATGACTGTGACGAGCTTCAAACCCGTGATTGTGGGGCGTTAGTGACAGATGCAAAAGAATCACTGGATTCTATTACGACATGATCGAGAACCGACAGATGAATAGCCTTGCTGTGACAGAGCGCGTTGAACATTTTCACTGAGAGGACGGGACTGTAGCCATTGACAACGGTGATGCCCAACATACAGCTTGCCATGGAAAGGAGTAAGAAGGATTGGAAGAAGACAGTAGGAAAGCAGAGAGACGGAAGGGACAAAGCACCTCCATACGCTTATCTGAAATTCTCACCAATGAATTACATAAGTATCTCTATCTTTATTTTATGTTTTATTTATCTTTTAATCATTCATCCTCCATAAACCATTTGAATCTGCCTGACTGAGATTTAAAAGATGACCATAGCTTGCTTCATACCAACAATCTCTGTGGGATCGACCCTTACTCGCGTAAGGTTTATTACTTGGACAACCCAGTGCACTTGCTGGTTAGTTGTGCGAAGTTGTGATAAAGAGTTGAGATTGCAATTGAGCGTACCATGTTGATGGCACCATTGATGATCACAATTTCGTGCACCAATGAGCCCATTCAAGAAGAAGATTTTATGATGGATAAGACCAGAGATCAAAGTTTGAAGGAGGCAATCAATGAGTTAACTCCAAGATTTCTAAATCCATGCTTGAAAGCAGTAGAGATTGTGCAACAAACCAAAAAAATCAAGGAGGAACTAGATCCAAAAACCCCAGATGAGAAATTCAACATCCCAGATAAAGAACAACCAAGGCAGGGAGTATCTTTTGAGAAAGAAACGAAGAAGAGGCCAAGAGGGTGGAGAAACAAGAAAATCCCTACTGAAGGCTTTTCACCAGGGGATAAAGTAGTGTTAAACACCCAACCAATGAAGGTGTCTCCACAATTATCCGAATACTACACTGTGAATCGGGTCGTCCTTTCACTTGAACACCTAGAGATCATCAAAGAGGAGACCGGAAGGAAGTTTACAGTAAGAGGAGAAAAACTGAGGCACTATGATTTTCAGCCTCCATGATCAAAGAATGAAGGATTTCAAGCTAATGATAATAAATAAGCGCTTGTTGGGAGGCAACCCAACCCGAGGTAGTTTTTTTTTCATAGCTTTTTCAATAAAAAGGTTGAATGATTGGTGTGTATTGCAAGGAGCTAAGTTTGGTGTTCCACACCAAAATAAATTAAGAGAGAATGAAGCATTTTAAGTTTGGTGTTCCACCAAAAAAATTGGATCTAAAAAATACGTTCTCACTTTTTGCATAATGCTAGCTCCAAGCAATCAGACAAATCATTCAACCATTTAATTGTTTGTTTCTAGTTTTACTGCCTTTAGCAATGACACAAGGATTTCACATATGGTTAACTTGTTGCATCAGAGGCAGTGACAAGGGATTAAGTTTGGTGTTTCCACACCAAAATAAATCCAAAAGACACACTCAAGTCATGCATACTAACCATTCACTTAAAGGCTTGAGAAGCAAGCAACTTTTGAGAATTATGCAGGGAACTAACCATCATTTGAAGACACTATGCATCATAACTCAAAAGGGGCACAACAGGAGGAAGGACAAAAGAACTGCAACCCAATAGGTTGTATCTATACTTAACTCCTGCTGTTGAGAAATGCTTTGACTTATGTCTTGCTAAAGTGTTCATTTAGTACAAGTAGAATCACTCTTTGCAACAAGTAAGCTAGTCTAAGTGTGTGCTTGTGTGTTTACTTTCACTTAACTAAATGCATGCTTTGTCCCCTGTATCCTTTCAATTCAATAAAAGAAATGTTTGAAATATGAAGTAAGATGATTCATTGTTAGCTAGAAATACAATAATAGCAAGTGGTGGTATATGTGTTTGATTGTGTAAGTAGATCACTTCTAAGTAAATAAAAAGAATAGACTGTTCTCCTTGTAAGTAAAAAAATAGCTCACAAAACAAGAAAAACTCAAGATCAAGCAAGCAAAATAAATAAGAACAACTTGAAGATCAATGAAGAACACGGACACTAAAACAAAAATTTTAAATAAATAAAAAAAATATAAAATATGAAATTGACACCAAACTTAGAATAAGACACTAGACTCAAAGAGAAATTAAAAATTAATAAAGAAAAATAATATTTTTGAAAAGAAAATAAAAGACTCTGACCCAATTACCAAAATCTTCCTAATCTAAGAAATAAAATAAAACTTTAGTTTGTTCAAACTCGAACAATCCCCGGCAACGGCGCCAAAAACATGGTGCACGAATTTGTAATCCGCACAACTAACCAGCAAGTGCACTGGGTCGTCCAAGTAATACCTTACGTGAGTAAGGGTCGATCCCACGGAGATTTTGGATTGAAGCAAGCTATTTATTTTATTTTCTTATAGGATACAATAGGATTCTTTAGCTCGTATTTTAATAAGAAAAGGGATAAAATAAATATTATTAC